>NC_134404.1:348242642-348381693 GCF_038048845.1 Mixophyes fleayi | reverse complement strand
TTAAGACTACCTAGCGCAGGACCGGACGACAGCGGCGAGTATTACTGCTGTGCGCACAATGCTGCTGGGACAGTTTGCAGTAACCGGAATCTGACATTAAACATCATCGGTGAGATCTGTGTTATTACTAATCCCTGTCACTGCTGCAGTGTGTGGGTAACTACCCCCTCATCTGAGTAGATGTATATGTTTATATATTTCTGAATTCTGAACAGACATGTCCGGGCAGTTATGGTTCTTCAAACCAATGGACCTGAAGGTTTGTCCATCATCTCTTGTTGAGACTACTTCCCTCATCCAGGAATCCAAACCTGAGATCATTAATGACTCTTTAATACTTATCTCTATGGGGTGCACACATACGTTTCTCAGAACGGGGGTCCTAGTTCAATAACGAGCACTAAATACATGTGTCTGACCAGCTGTAACAGAATCCCAGACCCGCAGCTAGTGACACCATCAGGTCACTCCTGGAATTACACTTTCATTGCTATCTGGGTTCTGTTGATTCCAGGATGCTCCTTTTATTTTATTCCTCATACTAAAGCAACATATAATTTCATCCAGGAGGAAGTGGCAGGTTGTAAAATGTTCCATACAGTGGCGACTTCAGCTCTGATGAAAGGAGTTATCTGTGTCAATTTTATCAGTTGTGATGTTTACTGGATAATATGTGGTGTTTACTATAGGTAAATATTGTGGGTCTTACTGGGAGCTGTTGTCCTCTGTTATCGGCCTGTGTTCTATCTGGTCTCTGGTATCACCGGCAGCTTTATGGTCTGTTCTGTTTATTTCTTTCAGACGAGAGTTTTCCCCAAGCTGAGGTTTTACCTGAGGATCAGATTGTTAATAAGAATGAAGATGCTTTATTTCACTGTCGGTTCACTGCCACCCCGCCCCCTGTTCAGGAGTGGTTCTTTGAGGATAACACCCCTTTGACCAATAAGACTCGGTGAGTGGGATCGGAGGAAGGTGCAGACCAGCCTGGGGAAGGGAAGATTACAATGATTTAAGCTGGTTACAGGTGGGGTATCCTGGGGGGCTCTATGCTCCTGACCCCCCTCATCACAGTGCGTGCGGCTGGTGATCCCTCTTTTCTTATGTGCCACCTCCCCCTATTGTCGTTACACATACTGGAACCTCTTGGCCCTCTACCTTCAGTCTCCTTAGTCTGTTTCCCCCAGCATTGCCCCTTTTCCAGGAAAACAAGGACACAAGTGACCTTTCATCTGTCCTCTCTCTGTAGAATCACGGTCTTTCAGAATGGCTCCCTCCTGGTCAGTTCTGTGAGGCCGCGGAGTACTGGCACCTATCGCTGTGTGGGTACAGGGCAGTCCGGGAAACAAGTCTCCCTCCAGGCCAAGCTCAGTCTGGCTGGTAAGTTTTAACTTATGGTCTGTACGAATGTAACCTAAAATCTGTCTATTCGGGGCCTAACAACGCCTCTAGTCTGGCCCTAGCCCTAAAACGTCCCGTTGGCCACTTGCCTGTAATTGCATTGCCTTATCCTTTGTCTGGTCTCTCATCCTCTTATGTCCGTTACTCTGATCTCTTCCTACAGATATAGAGGATATTCGTCCCCTTTCTCCGCGGGTTCTCACCTCTGACACCGTTCAGCGCATCTCCTGTGAGCGGCCACGGGGCCTACCTTCGCCTACTCTGTGGTGGACAAAGAGTGGGCAGTATATTTCCACACAGGACAGGGTTTACCAGGATGCTAATGAACTGGTTTTTAGCCCTATAATAGAGGAGGACACCGGGATTTACACCTGCCATGCTGCAAACATAGCCGGGGAGCGCAGACAGGATGTGCAAGTCACTGTGGCAAGTAAGACCAACATTGGACTCCTAGTGTTTCTCCCTTCCTACGCTCCTTCTCCACCTCGGGCCCCCTCTCCTTCCCTTCACCTCCTCCATCACTCGCTCTCTCTGTCTGTTGGTCACAGGAATAATAAATGATTCCCACATGGTGTAGGGATTAGGGAGGAAGGACCCTGTCACAATCTCCTCTCTCCTGATGTTTGTAGCTGTTCCAGAGTGGATTGAAAAGCCTCAGGACACTGGGATGGATGAAGGGAAATCCGGATTTCTCCACTGTCACAGCAAAGCTTCTCTAGAGCCCAGTGTGACCTGGTATCGCAACAACTTCCCCATCTCCAAGGTGAGCGACTCTACAGCTGTCCCTGTCTTTATTCCTGTGGGATCTGTCTGTTCTTGTCTCATCTCTCCATTCTCCCACAGGACTCCCGATTTCAGATCTTCCAGAATGGTACTCTGAAAATTGTTAATGTGGAGGTGTACGATGGGACGGTGTACATGTGTGTAAGCAGTACCCCTGCTGGGAGGATTGAGGCCCAGGCCCGAGTTCACGTGCAGGGTAAGATGGGGACCAGTGGAGGGTGATAGTCCTCCGTTACCTCTAATATTGATTGAGGGTGGTTTCTGTTGCAGAGAACTTGAAGTTTACGCCGCCCCCCCAGGCACAGCAGTGCATGGAGCTGGATAAAGATGTTACTGTACATTGCTCTGCTACAGGCCGAGAAAAACCCACAATACAGTGGGTGAAAGCAGGTCAGTGCACCCGTGTCCCAGCATGCACTGCATGGTAATCGTACACTCCACGCGTCCCACCATGCACCACTTAGACCCTTGCTAGTCATGCACTCTAGGGGTCCCACCATGCACCACGTGGACCCTTGCCAGTCGCGCCCTTCACGGGGCCCACCATGCACCACGTGGACCCTTGCTAGTCGCGCCCTCCACGCGGCCCACCATGCACCACGTGGACCCTTGCTAGTCGCGCCCTCCATGCGTCCCACCATGCACCACGTGGACCCTTGCTAGTCGCGCCCTCTGCGTCCCACCATGTACCACGTGGACCCTTGCTAGTCGCGCCCTCCACGCGGCCCACCATTCACCACGTGGACCCTTGCTAGTCGCGCCCTCCACGCGGCCCACCATGCACCACGTGGACCCTTGCTAGTTGCGCCCTCTGCGGCCCACCATGCACCACGTGGACCCTTGCTAGTTGCGCCCTCTGCATCCCACCATGCACCACGTGGACCCTTGCTAGTTGCGCCCTCTGCATCCCACCATGCACCACGTGGACCCTTGCTAGTTGCGCCCTCTGCATCCCACCATGCACCACGTGGACCCTTGCTAGTTGCGCCCTCTGCATCACACCATGCACCACGTGGACCCTTGCTAGTTGCGCCCTCTGCATCCCACCATGCACCACGTGGACCCTTGCTAGTCGCTACCTCCACGTGTCCCACCATGCACTGAGTGTGAATGAGCTCTAATTGATGCTGGACAACAGTTCTGTAACGTGATGCATTCTCCTCTGGCAGACGGAAGTAATTTACCTGCCCATGTGGACTCTGATGCCGGGCTCTTGCGTTTCCACCAAGTGAGTCGAAGTGATGCTGGGAATTACACGTGTATTGCCTCCAACAGCCAACAGGGGGAGATAAAGGCTTCTGTCCACCTCACTGTCGCAGGTGAGTCCTCTAAGATTTCGTGGTAATGAGAATACTGAGCGGTCATGGTCTGGCAATTCAGGAGTGTTGAGCAGTGTGGTGGAAAACTGCTGCTAATTGATGAGGTGTGAAGACCCGGTCAGACGACGACCCCATTTGGGGGATATTTGTTGACCAGAATGCACATGTACCACTGAGATATGGTCTCACAGCCCCAACACAAGTGCGTGACCCAACTGGACAAATGCGTTTTATGTTTCCCTTACTCCTCTTTCTCATCTCTTCCTGCTGCCACGGTCTGTGTGTAATGCGGCTCCAGCCATCTGTCCGTGATAGGGGCAGTGAGGGGCTTGCTGATAATATTCAACTGCACCTGTCCCTTGGGTGGTACCCTGAAACTAGCGCATTTTACTTAGTTCTGGTAATTAGGCTGCTGACTAAATTACAACTTCTCAGTATGAAGACATCTACTGTTAATAGGTGATAATATATGAACCTGTTCTCTGCTCTATTAACCCTTTGTGGGTTAGCATGCTACAGCGTATGGAGCAGGTCACATATTAACATACATCAGAGAGATGGCATTTCCTGCACTTACATACGCAAAACGCACTTTTTGAAAAATGTTTCCCACATTTTGTGTGTGATTTCCTCCACTTCAAGTTTATCCTCTCCTCCTACAGCTCTGCCCTCTCGCTCGCTAAGCAATCCTTCTTTAAATCCCTCATCTCCTCCCAGTCCTCCAACCCCCGCCACCTCTTCGCTACCTTTAACACTCTCCTGTCTCCCCCCCCCCCCCCCCTTCCTCCTTATCTGCCACTGACTTCACCTCCTTTTTCTCCTCTAAAATCGCGGCCATCAGACTTGAAATCTCCTCCTCCACCCACTCTTCCGCCACCCCCCTCTCGCCCTTCTTCACCCCTCCACTCCCCCCCCAGCCACCAACTCCTTCTCTCCTTCCACCCCACCTCGGGTGAGGAAGTCCACTCTCATTTCTTCTTCCCCCCCCCCCCCCCCCCCCCCCCTTCTACCTGCCCCCAGGACCCCATCCCTTCTCACCTTCTTCGCTCCATTTCCGCCTCCATCTGCTCCCACCTCGCTCACCTCTTTAATCTGTCCCTCTCCACCGGCATCTTCCCCTCCGCCTTTAAACATGCTCTCGTCTCACCCATTCTCAAGAAACCCAACCTTGACCCCACCTCACTCTCTAATTACCGCCCCATTTCCCTTCTCCCATTTGCCTCCAAAATACTCGAGAGACTTGTCTGCAACCGTCTCTCCACCTACCTCTCCGCCCCCTCCATTCCACTGAAACTGCCCTGGCTCAAAACGAACGATCTTCTCTCGGCTAAAGCCCTGGGCCACTACTTCCTCCTGATTCTCCTCGACCTCTCAGCGGCCTTTGACACCGTTGACCACCCCCTCCTGCTTCACACACTCCAGTCCATTGGCCTCTCCGGTACCGTCCTCTCCTGGTTCACCTCTTACCTTGCCGACCTTTCCTTCTCTGTTTCCACCTCTGATTCTCTCTCCCCCTCTTCCTCCCTTCCAGTCGGGGTCCCTCAGGGCTCTGTCCTTGGACCCTTACTATTCTCACTATACACCTCTTCTCTGGGTGCACTCATCAGCTCCTTCGGCCTCAAGTACCACCTTTATGCTGATGACACTCAACTCTACCTTTGCTCTCCTGATCTCTCTCCCTCCCTTCTTTCCAGGGTATCCGCATGCCTCTCTGCCATCTCCTCCTGGATGTCCTCTAGATTTCTTAAACTCAATCTTGCTAAAACTGAACTCATTGTCTTTCCTCCCTCTCGTACCTCCTTCCCCTCTGACCTCTCTATCACTGTTGACAACTCCTCTATCTCCCCTGTTCCCCAACTCCGCTGCTTAGGTGTCAGCCTCGACTCCTCTCTCTCCTTTGCCCCTCACATTCACTCTCTCGCCAAATCCTGCCGTTTCCAGCTTCGCAACATTGCCCACATTCGGCCCTTCCTCTCCCAGGATGCCACCAAATCTCTCGTCCACTCTCTGATCATCTCCCGCTTGGACTACTGCAACCTTCTCCTTATCGGCCTCCCCCTCTCTCATCTCGCTCCCCTTAGATCTGTACTTAACGCCGCTGCTAGGCTTATTTTCCTCTCTCGCCGTTCCACCTCTGTCTCCCCACTCTACCAAGCCCTTCACTGGCTCCCCTTCCCCTACAGAATCCTTTTCAAGCTCCTCACTCTGACTTACAAGGCCCTCGCCAACTCCACTGCTCCCTACATCTCTAACCTTATCTCTATTCACACTCCCTCCCGCCCACTGTGATCGTCCAACGATCGTCGCCTCTCTTCCCCTCTGATTACCTCCTCTCACGCACGTATCCAAGACTTCTCCCGCGTCGCTCCCCTCCATTGGAACAAGCTCCCCCGCTCCATCAGAACTTCCCCTAATCTGTCCTCATTCAAACAAACATTAAAAACCCACCTTTTCCTTAAAGCCTTCCAGTCTCATGCCTAAACTCCCACCGGTCGGCTACCTCTCTTTCTCATCCCTTCTTCCCTTCTCCACCTTCCTCGACTCCGTCTCCGTTTCTCCCGTCTCTCCGTCTCATCCATGTGTCTGTCTGTCTTCCCCTCCCTTTAGATTGTTCGCTCCTTTGAGCAGGGCTCTCCTACCTCCTGTTTCCATCACTTTTAACTGCGCTCTCCAGCTACTCTGCTCATCTCCTCTCGCTCCCTCTGCCCTCTGTCTTCTCTTCGCTCCCCTCAGTGACTCTCAACCTGTCATCCGTGCCCACCCTCTTGGGCCATAGTTACCTGCCTATACTCACTTTTCCCCTCCCTCCCTCTCTTTCATGCTGTGCCCGAGCCCCCAGAGTTATAGTGCTTACTGTTACTTGTACTGTGCTGTTTCACCTTGTACTGTGCCATTGTTTGTCCTTGTACGGTGCTACGGATACTTTGTGGCGCCCTATAAGTAAAAATTAATAATAATAATCCTATGAATAATGAGATTTAATAGTAATAGTTTCTCTTTCTTGTCATCAAGTCTCCATTAGCTTCAAGATAGCCCCAGAGAACACGACTGTTTACCAGGGAAACCCAGCGATCCTACACTGCCAGGCAGCCGGAGACCCCCTCCCGTTGATTCAATGGACAGGCCGGGAGGGCATGTTGGATGGCACCAAGTCATATCCCAGGTAAGCTGAGGTGTTAAGGGAATGGGCTGGAGGTAAGGAGGGGGCACTGAAGGGGTGGGCACATACGACACTGCATATAATATACCCAGCAATTCCAAAGGCATAGTCTGAGCTGGAAATGTGCCTGCCTTTGGTGCAGTTAGGACTGAATGGCAATGGTTGGGACTGTTGTAGCTATTTAGCTGTTCTAATGCTGGAGTCGCTGACCAAACCTCTGAGCGGCTCCTCCACCCTGGGGGGACAAAAACTGTTCACACTAGGCGGGGAGGGCTTAATATTGTGCACTGTCTACTGGGGAGGGGCTCGGAGGTTGGGCCCTGGCCCCCGGGGGAGGGGCTCGGAGGTTGGGCCCTGGCCCCCGGGGGAGGGGCTCGGAGGTTGGGCCCTGGCCCCCGGGGGAGGGGCTCTTGGCAAGGGGGCTGGGGTAGGAGCACATTTTGCCATTTGTCTGGGTTGGTAACCGCTTACCTGCCACTTTCACGGCAGAATCTCTCATTCTGTTTTGTTTTTAGGATTCAGATCATGCCAAATGGCTCTCTAGTGATTTACCAAGTGTCCAACGAGGATTCTGGAAAATATACTTGTATTGCCGGCAACGTGTGTAACATTATGCACCGCGACACTTTCCTCTACGTTGTAGGTGAGACCAGGACCTGTCCGGTTAGTTATATTGCAATTAATCTGCTTAGTTTTGTATTGTGATATAACTTAGTTTTCCTTTGTTACAAATAATCTGTAAAACATTGAAGGACATTTCTGAAAACTGGTGCACAACATAAAGGTTTTGTAGGACACGGGTAGCTGTGGTTACACCACATTTTTCAGATGTTTTACAAATATTCCTGATTGGGGCAGAGAAACTCGCATTGGACGTAAAGGGAAATATTATTATTATTATTATTATCATTTATTTGTTAGGCGCCACAAGGTTTCCGCAGCGCCGTACATAATACAAACAGGAGACCATACAGGGTGACATAGTACACAGCAATAAACACAAAGTACCAATACTTCAGAACTCCGGGCAGACATATGAGTGAAGATGGAGTAGAAGAACAGGTATGGAGACAGGAGGGGAGAGGGGCCCTGCTCATACGAGCTCACATCCTAAGGGAGGGTGGACAAACAGGTACAGGAGGGAGCCATTAAAGTAAGGGAGAGAAGGGTGGGGCTGGTGGAGAGAGGGGAGAACAAGAGAAGGATGTTTGCGAAGGTGCAACGAGGTAAGGGTTAAGTGGATTGTTGGTAGGCTTTGAGGAACAGGTGAGTTTTGAGTGCCCGTTTGAAGGAGCACAGACTGGGTGAGAGACGGATGGAGCGAGGGAGGTCGTTCCAGTGGAGGGGAGCAGCTATAGGCTCCAGAAAGCGCTTCTTGTGGGGACACATCACGGGTAAAATGCTGGACTGGCATCTAGTAAGCAGTTCGGAAACGCCTCTAATATCTGATGTCTGTATAATGTCAGACTATTCAGTGTGAGCATAAGACGTTGCCCTCTGAAACACTCGTCCTGTTGTATAAACCCCAAGACGCTCTACAAATAGATCAATTGCAGTTGATTATAAGACTTGTTTTAGTTTAAAGTCACTTCACACTAAATATTCTGGTTGGTTATGGAACCTGGGTCATGTTATCCTTCATTATTGCGTATGCTTTATATGGACCAGTTATAAAGTACAAACACAGGTCACGCATTAAGTAGATTTGCTATAGATTGTTGAGCCTGGATCACCGTATACCTAGATCTGCTATAGGGTATGGAGCCTGGATCATGGGATCCATGGATCTGCTATAGGGTATGGAGCCTGGATCATGGGATCCATGGATCTGCTATAGGGTATGGAGCCTAGGTTACGGATCCATGGATCTGCTATAGGGTATGGAGCCTGGATCATGGGATCCATGGATCTGCTATAGGGTATGGAGCCTGGGTTACGGATCCATGGATCTGCTATAAGGTATGGAGCCTCTGTATTACTATATATTTATCAGATGTTGGGGTATAAACTGACAGACTACATTGCTTTGGTATTCTGGAGTATACAGCCTCTTACATGGATGAATCTCCTTTTTCTAGAAAAGCCTAATGATAGAACAGACACGGATACAAATGCCCCGTACAAAATGATCCAGACTATTGGTCTGTCGGTGGGAGCGGCAGTGGCGTACATCATCATCGTGCTGGGACTCATGTTCTACTGCAAAAAACGACGGAAAGCCAAACGAATGGGGAAGAATGAGGGCGAGGAGCCAGAGATGGAGTGTCTGAATGGTGGGTACGGGGCGCAGAGATGGCCGGGCCTGGCTGACCATGTCCTAATGATGGTCCTGTATTCCCTGTCTCTCCAGGCATCTCTGCACTACAGAATGGCCAGACTACAGCTGAGATCCCGGAGGAAGTACCACTGACTACACTGGGAAACAAGAGGCTGAGCTCTGGTGACAAGATCAACTTTCCTCGCTCCAGCCTACACCCTATCACTACGCTGGGTATGGTATCACCCTCAATCACTGAGCTCAAATAGCAGAATCTGATATATATATATACTAGCGTAATCCTTGTGATGTTTTTTTAGGCCGTGGTGAGTTTGGTGAGGTGTTCCTAGCAAAAGCTCAGGGTATTGACTCTGGGGCAAAAGACGCCGTGGTTCTGGTGAAGGCTTTGCAGACCCGGGATGAACAGTTACAAATGGACTTCAGACGGGAACTAGACATGTTCGCCAAACTCAACCACACGAATGTTGTGCGTTTACTTGGCCAGTGCCGTGATGCTGAGCCACACTACATGATACTAGAATATGTGGACCTGGTAAGTTTTCCACCTGACAAAGGACAATGCTGTAAGCCCTGAAATCCTTAATAAATAAGAGAATCCTTTATATTGTGTTGTACCTGATTATACCTTTTTCTGTGTGGTCCCATCTGTGTCATTTCTACCATTCCTGCTCCCCCCGTCCACCTCTCGCTTACGTGTTATTATCCATCACTTCAGGGAGATCTGAAACAGTTCTTGCGAATCTCGAAGAACAAAGATGAGAAACAGAAGGCTCTCAGCACCAAGCAGAAGGTGAGATGAACCACAGCGTGCGTTGTATCATCATCATCATTTATTTACATAGCGCCAGCAAATTCCGTAGCGCTTTACAATTGGGAACAAACATTAATAAGACAATACTGGGTAATACATACAGACAGAGGTAAGAGAACCCTGCTCACAAGCTTACAATCTATAGGACAATGGGAGTTAGAAACACAAGGGCATGTGCTACATCATATTACACACTGGACCAGCTAGAACGCAAAGGTAAAAGTACTGAGTGGGCTGTGTGTGTGGCAATGTTGGTCAGAGGGTTGTTGTCTTGTGTTAGCTGTGTAGAGGGTGGTAATAGGGTAACCTACGGAAATTATGATGGTGGTTGAGGAACATCATAACCCTGTCTGAAGAGGTGGGTTTTCAGAGAACGTTTGAAGGTTTGAAGACCAGAGGAAAGTCTTACTGTGCGAGGGAGGGAATTCCACAAAGTGGGTGCAGCCCGAAAACAGTCCTGTAACCGAGAATGGGAGGATGTGATGAGAGTGGAAGAGAGACGCAGATCTTGTGCAGAACGGAGGTGTCGAGTTGGGAGATATTTTGAGACAAGTGAGGAGATGTATGTCGGTGCAATTTTGTTGACAACCTTGTATGTTAGTAGAAGAATTTTATATTGGATTCGTTGAAATACAGGCAGCCAATGTAGAGACTGACGGAGTGGCTCAGCAGTGGAAGAACGGTTTGCAAGGAAAATCAATCTACCTAACCCGCATCTCCTCCAAACGTTCTACCCTCTCACCTCCCGGTCCCTCTCCCCACACTTCAACTTCCTCCAATTGTCTGTTTCGTTCACCATCCCTTAGGATGTAAGCTCGAATGAGCAGGGCCTTCTTCCCTCTTGTCTCCACATCTGTTCTTCTACTCCGCCTCTACTGCATTGACCTAACTGGAGTTTCTGAAGCATTGGTATTTTTGTTTATTGTTCTGTACTGTTATACCCTGTATAGTCTACTGTTTGCTTTGTGTACGGCGCTGCGGAAATCTTGTGGCGCCTAACAAATAAATGATAATAATAATAATCTAGCCACTGCGTGCAAAATAGATTGTAGGGGTTCAAGTCTGACGTACTGCCATTACTGATCATTGTTTGCGTAAAAGCAATGTGCGTTCATCTATTACAGAACGAGTTTTGTAAAAATGAGGCGTTGTGTCAGTGTTATCTGTCAATATAAGTGGAAGAAATATCCCTGCTCCACCTGTTGGCTCCTTCCATGAAACCATTTCTGTATCAGCCTCTGTTCTGCTCTCTAGCGACCTCCTCTGTCCCTAGCTAGTATTAATGTCTCCGTTTCATACTGCTTCACTGTCCCTCAATTACTGGAGCCAGAAAGGGTTCTTAGTCTGACATTGTCAGGATCATATATCCTGTTGTAATTAAATTCTCATCATTCCCATTCGTATATAATGCTGTCTCCTTTCCAGGGGTCCACACTCTCTCTGCTAAAACTGCTCTTTCAAGGGTCACACTTATGTGAACAGGGTCTTTGTAGTTTCTTTCTTTTTCTCCTAAAAATTGTCAATTTTGTTTTTCACTTAAATTTTGTTGGTTTCAGTGTCACAAGGTGGAACAAAGCCGCCATGATATCGGTTTCAGGCGTCTCAAACACCCGCAGTTTCTATAAGTGGGTGTAGTCTATCAATATCCACTGTAAGTTAGGCCAGTAGATAAGTTGATGAATCAGAGTCAAGCAGCTTCCTGGGGCACAGGTATATTGAATGACAACAATATACCGTGGGAGTTTGCCAGTTACTCTCTACGTCCAGGAAGCTGCGTTTTGTAGTATAGGGACATCCACCCTACGGCCACGTATGATGCCTGGAGAAGAGGAGACCAGTGATGAAGCTCAGTGGTGGTGAATGTACAATTTTTCAAGGCTAAAACTTCCTTTTGACACAATAGACCACAAAATATTTCTAAACCTGCACTTTTTTTGTATGTATGTCACTGCCTACATGTCATTTCTCTCTCTGTCCTTCAGGTGGCGCTGTGCTCGCAGATAGCTCAGGGAATGGAACATTTGTCCAACAGTCGCTTTGTACACAAGGACTTGGCGGCTCGGAACTGCCTTGTGAGTGCCCAGCGGGTAGTAAAAGTGTCTGCCTTGGGGCTGAACAAGGATGTGTATAACAGGTGGGTTTTATAGATTATAAAGCCACAGAAAGGAGAATAGGGAGCGATATATTTGTTATGTCTAACTTCCATTGTACAGAAGTTTTCTGGACTCTTTGTTATGTGATCGAAAGGATCCATTAATTTCAGGAGTAGTCTAGCAGAGTCCTGTGTTCCGACCAGCGAACTGCTTATTATACGTCGGCTGATGCAGGTTTATAGATTAGCGTCACTTGGTTTGGCACTGAATATAGCTGGGGCTATTTCATCCAAACCCCCTGCTAATGGAAGGGGCCCCTGAAGAAGCATCTTTGTCACCCCTAAGGTGTGACATTGTCTCATCAGCTGGAGAGTCAAAGGTTACCGTACTGTCCCATACTCGGACAACATACGACTCTCCGACTGTTGTGAAACTACTCCTCTAATGCTGAGACAGAGGTTGTTTATCATAATACCCAGTAATAATGCTGGAGACCAGTAGTGGCAGCGATGGGACTGAGCAGTTACAGGATGCGGCGGATGGCTGGTCCGGTAATTATGGTGATTCCAGCATGTGGGGGGAGGGTGCTGAACAGCGCCACATCCAGGTGCAACCCTGTCAAAATGGGCGGTGACCCTGAAAATTGGGGATCCCTGGTCATCCAAAACAGTCGTAAAAAGAAAATGCATGATTGGAGCCGATATGTGGAAACAGCTGGCTGAAGCGTTACCAGCGGCCAATGTTCATTAATAGCACTAGTTGTTGGAGAGTTTGCTGTCGCTGTGTGTGTTTGTCTATATGTGTATAGTGAAAATCTGTGTCCTATGTGTGGGGAGTACTCTGACTTTTCTTGCCCTGTTTTATATTATAGTGAATACTACCACCTCCGTCAGGCCTGGGTGCCCCTACGCTGGATGCCTCCAGAGGCTGTGCAAGATGACGACTTCTCCACCAAATCGGATGTCTGGTCCTTTGGGGTGTTAATGTGGGAGGTCTTTACTCTGGGGGAGCTGCCGTATACAGCCATGCCTGATGATGAGGTGCTGTCCGGTATGTCTAACCTGACCCACATTTCTCTGCTTATTCCTGTCACCCTGCAGGGGGAGGGGCACGGTCCATGGTCTCCTAGCTCCCTCTGTATCGCCAAGCTGTGGGCCAAGCTCTTATCTGTCTGGAGCTCCTTGGTGGTGGTGAAGTTCTTCCTGTGGGGCTCCCAGCCGCAGGGGGTGGGGGCTCCCAGCCGCAGGGGGTGGGGGCTCCCAGCCGCAGGGGGTGGGGGCTCCCATCTGCCCGTCACCTTATAGTGGGATTGTAAAGTCTGAGATAAATAAAGCGATAGCTCTGAAGCTCCTGTCCTTATTCTGTTGCAGGTTTACAAAACGGCTCTCTGAAACTCTCCGCTCCCGAGAACTGTTCTTCCCGGTTCTACAAACTGATGCAACGCTGCTGGGCTTCCAGCCCCAAAGATCGCCCTTCATTCAGTGACATTGTCAACAGGCTTGGTGATGCCACCACGGACAGCAAGATGTGAGGCTGGGGTGGTCTACGGCCTCCTCGGGAAGAAGCACAAGTATTGAAGAGACATTTGTATAGCTGCAATATAGGTACAACGCCCCAACTGGTGCTGCAATGTGGGGAGAACATTCCTTCCATGTGTTTCAGTCAAAGCACAAACGCATCAATACCCCCCAACAGGGTACCATATGTTACATGTATGTACATACAAAGTCTGGTCATTAACACTAACGTTACATGTATGTACAGAGAGCAGTCTGGTCATTAACACTAATGTTTTGTGTCTTTTAAAAACAGATATTTATTCACTTTTTAATGTTTAACTTCATGAATCATGGAACAGGAACAGCCTCGGGTACAAGTGTAGAGCCACATGTCGGCGCAAGTTACCCTGGAAACAGACCGCGCCGCCGGTGCCTGACAGTTACCTGTCGGCAGAGTAGGTTTGGTCTCAGATTCTGCAGTACAGTCCCATAGACTGTAACCTCATATATTTACCACAACGGGGACTGATATTCAGGTCACTCACAATTACTGTGATATGTTTGTAATATAGGATAGTGCTGTGGATCTAGGACTCCCCCAAGGAAGAAAGCTATATAATATTTCAAGAAGAACCACAGCTTACTATGAACGTCTAATATCTTCCGCCATGTCCCCTTTGCATGGGGGTGATTTGACGGAATAAAAGGGCGCTGGCTGCATTTAGTGGACAGTAGCAGAGGATCCAGCACAGTTTATAAGATTCCTATTTCTGGGCTCTAGGATAGAAGCTGCGCTGTACTCCGAGGCCGTTTCCCCGCCCATATTATTGCTTGTTGTGTTTTTTGTATTCTGTATTTTAAAGCACAGAGTCTTCCGTGTAACCTGCACCCCTCACACTAAGTGCCTGTGTAATGAAGGATTTCTCTGGCAATATAATTCAGCCTTAATATGTTCAATGCTGGACCGTCTTTATTTTTTATTATCCAGTCAAGTTTTTTTTACAGATCTTAATTTTTATTTGTTTGGTTACAAATTGTAGAATTTTTTTGTAATAATTTTGGGCTATTTTACTGCTCAAACTGCTGTTCTTGTTTTTTTTAGTTTTTTTTTATTTGGTGTTTTTCTTAAAACCGTTGCACCCAATAAAACAATGGCCTTTTTTATACATTATGGTTTTGTTCTGTTTGTGGTTTATTTGTATGTTCCCATATCACCCAATACAGAATGTTCTTACACTTTTTATTTATTGCCCACTAAGAATACATTTTTCATTCATGTTTAATTTGGAGTAAAGGATCTGTGTGCCCCTACCAGTGAGGGGTGAGGTTCATGTCGGATAACTGCCTAACTTCCTGGACGAAGCTGACAGAAGTACAGCCTTGGCGAGCTTTTGTTGTTAAGTACGGTGTCCCTATGTCTTGTATTGTTGCATACCTTGTACGATAGCCACTCTCTGGTTAATGTGTTTTAAATAAGTACTATTTACTTTATTAGAAGATATTTGTCTGGGTTAAATTCCAATCACATGATATCAGGGCAGATAGCGAGTCCAATAGGAGACCTGTATTCTATTCTTGTGGCTGCTCTATAGCTGCGTTTCTCTTCTCTAAAGCTGGGTACACACTACAGAAATTTCAACCAACTTTTTATGCCGAGCGATTTTACATGCGATCGATGGTCCGATTGCTCGGTCCATGGACTGCATAAACACAGCCTTGTTTAAGACGATAAAGGGAAGAGCGGACGTCCCTTTAGCGACTTTTTACAGCCATGTTGTCATGAGCAATGACTGTAATTTCGTACTCACCGTTGTGGATCGGTCTGAAGTTTATACACACTACACAACGGAAAGGAGATTGGAACGAAAATATTAAACGGTACGACCAACCAAATGAGGCGACAATCGTCCATTTGGGCAGACTTTCGACCATTGTGTCACTACACTGACCCGACTTTTAAACAAGTGGTCTGATTATTGGACGAAAACCGTGTAGTGTGTACCCAGCTTTACATCTTGGGCCTGATTCATTAAGGATCTTAAATTAAGAAGTTTCTTATTTAAGTCTCCTGGACAAAACCATGTTACAATGCATGGGGTGCAAATTAGTTTTCTTTTTTGCACATAAGTTAAATACTATTTTTTCATGTAGCACACAAATACTTGATAGCTTATTTGTACACTGAAATTTAAAGTTGATATTTGTGTGCTAAATGAAAAAACATAAGGCAAAAGGCTCATAAAACTATGACCCTTGTCCTCTGCCAAGTTGAAGTATTGAACCGCTGGTATCCGGTGCCTACAGCATCCTGGGCCTGACTCACTGCAGGGTAATTATGGTGATGGAGACTGAGGCGGACAGCGCAGTTGCCACGAACGTTCCCTCTGGTTTGCCATTGGCGGAGGTTTGGGGATAAAGTTATGAGACAAAAATCACAGCCTCATTTCATTCTTTCATTAGAAGGTTGAGGGCCGGGAGACCATCTGATTGAAGTCCTCCTGTGCAAACACAGAGTTGTAGAAATCCCCCAAACCTTCACCCTATTCAGGTTGGTTCTCGAATTTGATCAGAAGCTAACAAACATCATATATCAGCCCACGGGAGATGAGTGCCCTACTGGTGGATATTCAAAACAAACTCTAGCTCCAAGAGAGTGAATTTTCTGCCAGCCCCTTGTGGGTGGTGGGTCTGACAAAGGTCAGTAGTCCAGAGGCAGAGCTCTTGGCCAAGGGCCATTTCTGGAGGGGCTGATCCTCTTTCTCATAGGAGGCACCCAGAGTCCTTGCTTCTGAAGAGTGTTAAGAGCTTTAGCTCGAATCCTGCTTAGTTCAGTACCACACGATTACACGGGATCCCACAAACCTATCAGATCAGCAAGGCTTCATCCTTCCAGATTCCCATGGGATGGGGACAGCAGTTCTACCACATCCTCCTTCAGCTTCCCTAGCCAGCTAGGCTGTTCAGTCCCATACTCCCTCTACGTGCCCTCATTCTGTATCTCTTCTTGACCTTTGGGTTAAGCTCTTCTATGGTCTCTGTTCTTTTCAGTTGATATGCGCATTATCTGGGAGCAGTCTAGGAATGGGACTTGTAGAACAGGGAGATGGAAGAAGAGTTACATTGGCTACCCCAGGCACTGACCTGGTATGGCAGTACTCCCAGGACTGGTACTACACTTCTTCGAGTGGGCTATTTTGAGTGAGGTCTGTAATAGTAGGTGAGAGCGGGCTGGAACCACAGGAGTCCGTGGCTCCCAGCATTATGAGAGATGCCTACCCATTATGGCTCCCATCTGGATGGGCCATCGGCCTTTTCTCAGGTTACAGCGGGGACCTTGTTTCTCAAGATTGCCCTTCTGTTGAGCAAGGGGTCTTACAAAGACAATGGTGGTTATAGCTGCCATGACTGGATCACTTATAAATTACTTATGGTATAAATTTATTTAAAGGAAATTCTATAACTGCATCCTAGCTGTACAACAGGGTATGTGACTACAGGAGTTTAGATTGTAAGCTCCAATGGTGCAGGGACTGATGTGAATGAGTTCTCTGTACAGCACTATGGAATTAGTGGCGCTATATAAATAGATGATTATGATTGGGCTCATCGGGTCCGGCTGCAGTATTCTTCATGCTGGGTCTGGGAAGGAGAGGGTCTTCTGCTTTCGCACGGTCTTGCTTCCTCGGACCCACTTCCAGCAGGGAACAACCTTTGATGGCCCCTTTGAAGAGGACCGTTATGGCCAGCTTCTGATGGTTCAGGAGATTCTCATACAGAATAATGCCCACCTTTTGGTAGGCCAGGAAATCTGTGGCTACCACAGGGCATGCAGTACTTTCGTAGGGGGGTGTGAGCGTTAAGTCACACAACTAGCTTTTTGTTTCCTAGCTTTCCACAGATGACTGCAGTCGAGTCTCTGTCTCAGTCCCCGACAGTTCTGGCATCAGTTCTCCCTCTCAAACTTGCTCTGTTCAATGCAGAGGCTGTGAATGTACAAGTGGTGTGGACCTCTAAAGGTTCTGCCCACACCTCCATGGTTCTGTGCACACAGCACCTGGGAGAGGAATAAGGCACTAGGTCCTTATTACTTAACACCTTCAGCAAAACCTTACGTTCATTTGAAGTGCGGTTACCACATGGTAGTGGAGTTGCTTGACCAGAACCTTGGTTTGCAGGGTATCTGTTTGGTGGCCTCTTGGCAGTATACCATATTCGCCTTGTATGCTATGTCATGGCTGTTGCACACAGTCCCTTCAATCAGCCTACAAGGCTTTTTAGGGTTCAGATTGAATCTTAAGGTTCTGGTTCCGGTCCCTCGGGAGGTGACTGTCTCTTTGGATCATATCTCAGCAGGTTTTCTTAAGATGGAGGCCATGAACCAGAGATTATGTGGTGTGGCTGTCCAACATTAGGAGGACTGGCTTCTGCTCGTTTGGTTCTCATCGTCAGGAACATTCTGCATCTGTCCAACAGAACAGGCCTTATCGTTTAAGATGGCCTATGTCAAATCGTCTTGGCACCCATTCCACCAACTCCATGGCGGTCACCTGTGCAGCACTAAACGGTGCTTCAGCAGATCAGCTCAGCCGAGAAGTCTTATTGTCCTCTGGCTTCAATTTCACATAGGTAATCTAGTTACTGTTGTGCCTACGGCTGCTGGTTTTTAGCCACAGTGTTGAGTGCCGGGCTATCGGAACGTTCCCTCCCTTCAAGGAACTGATTTGGAACATCCCCATGGTAGCAGTGTCCCCCAGAATGGATGAAAGAGAAAAGAGAATTTTATGTTAAATCCGTTTCTCTGATTCCATCTGAGGGACACTGCGTTTCCTCCCTTCTAATCTTCTGCTAATTGACCTTCCTTGGGACTTTTGTATTACACCGACAGGCTCCAGGAGGTTTGCAGAGGGAAGGAGTTCTATCAGCAAGTATTAAACAAATTAACTTGTTAAATGCCATCTCCAAGCTCCCCACATACAACTCCATGGTAGCAGTGTCCCCCAGATGGAATCAGGGAAACGGATTTAACGGGAGTATAAAATCCTCTTTTATATACATATTATATCGATTAACTGATTTTAGTGTGGGATGGAACAGAAGATGAACATTTTGTAGAGACCCTTAATACAAATAATTTAACCCTCTTCTTTTTTTTGCTTATAATATAAATAAGAAAATATAGATTTACTCTTAGGGGGGTATTCAATTGTTAGCGAGAACCGCTAAAATCCTGCGCTCGAAAAATTACCGTTAATACGGTATTAGTGCGCGTAAATACCGTTAATACAGTAATTTACTCGCTGGATTTCAGCGGGAGCTGCGAGCTGAAATCCAGCGAGTAAATTACCGTATTTACGGTAATATTTTTTGAGCGCAGGATTTTAGTGGTTCTGGCTAACAATTGAATACCCCCCTTATTATTATTAATTTTTCTTTATAGGGCGCCACAAAGTATCCATAGCGCCGTACAAGGACAAACAATGCACAGTACAAGGTGAAACAGCACAGTACAAGTAACAGTAAGCACTATAACTCTGGGGGCTCAGGCACAGCATGAAAGAGAGGGAGGGAGGGGAAAAGTGAGTATAGGCAGGTAACTATGGCCCAAGAGGGTGGGCACAGATGAGGGGAGCAGAGAGAGGAGACAGAGGGCAGAGGGACCGAGAGGAGGTGAGCAGAGTAGCTGGAGAGCGCAGTTAAAAGTGATGGAAACAGGAGGTAGGAGAGCCCTGCTCAAAGGAGCGAACAATCTAAAGGGAGGGGAAGACAGACAGACACATGGATGAGACGGAGAAACGGAGTCGAGGAAGGGGGAGAAGGGAAGAAGGGATGAGAAAGAGAGGTAGTCGACCGGTGGGAGTTTAGGCATGAGACTGGAAGGCTTTAAGGAAAAGGTGGGTTTTTAATGTTCGTTTGAAAGAGGACAGATTAGGGGAAGTTCTGATGGAGCGGGGGAGCTTGTTCCAATGGAGGGGAGCGGCGCGGGAGAAGTTTTGGATACGTGCGTGAGAGGAGGTAATCAGAGGGGAAGAGAGGCGACGATCATTGGACGATCGCAGTGGGCGGGAGGGAGTGTGAATAGAGATAAGGTTAGAGATGTAGGGAGCAGTGGAGTTGGCGAGGGCCTTGTAAGTCAGAGTGAGGAGCTTGAAAAGGATTCTGTAGGGGAAGGGGAGCCAGTGAAGGGCTTGGTAGAGTGGGGAGACAGAGGTGGAACGGCGAGAGAGAAAAATAAGCCTAGCAGCGGCGTTAAGTACAGATCTAAGGGGAGCGAGATTAGAGAGGGGGAGGCCGATAAGGAGAAGGTTGCAGTAGTCCAAGCGGGAGATGATCAGAGAGTGGACGAGAGATTTGGTGGCATCCTGGGAGAGGAAGGGCCGAATGTGGGCAATGTTGCGAAGCTGGAAACGGCAGGATTTGGCAAGAGTGAATGTGAGGGGCAAAGGAGAGAGAGGAGTCGAGGATGACACCTAGGCAGCGGAGTTGGGGAACAGGGGAGATAGATGAGTTGTCAACATTGATACAGAGGTCAGAGGGGAAGGAGGTACGAGAGGGAGGAAAGACAATGAGTTCAGTTTTAGCAAGATTGAGTTTAAGAAATCTAGAGGACATCCAGGAGGAGATGGCAGAGAGGCATGCGGATACCCTGGAGAGAAGGGAGGGAGAGAGATCAGGAGAGGAAAGGTAGAGTTGAGTGTCATCAGCATAAAGGTGGTACTTGAGGCCGAAGTAACTGATGAGTGCACCCAGAGAAGAGGTGTATAGTGAGAATAGTAAGGGTCCAAGGACAGAGCCCTGAGGGACCCCGACTGGAAGGGAGGAAGATGGGGAGAGAGAATCAGAGGTGGAAACAGAGAAGGAACGGTCGGCAAGGTAAGAGGTGAACCAGGAGAGGACGGTACCGGAGAGGCCAATGGACTGAAGGGTGTGAAGCAGGAGGGGGTGGTCAACGGTGTCAAAGGCCGCTGAGAGGTCGAGGAGAATCAGGAGGGAGTAGTGGCCCAGGGCTTTAGCCGAGAGGAGATCTTTCGTAACTTGAGCCAGGGCAGTTTCAGTGGAATGGAGGGGGCGGAAGCCTGATTGGAGAGGGTCAAGGAGGGAGTGTTCAGAGAGGTAGGTGGAGAGACGGTTGCAGACAAGTCTCTCGAGTATTTTGGAGGCAAATGGGAGAAGGGAAATGGGGCGGTAATTAGAGAGTGAGGTGGGGTCAAGGTTGGGTTTCTTGAGAATGGGTGAGACAAGAGCATGTTTAAAGGCGGAGGGGAAGATGCCGGTGGAGAAGGACAGATTAAAGAGGTGAGCGAGGTGGGAGCAGGTGGAGGCGGAAAGGGAGCGAAGAAGGTGAGAGTGGACTTCCTCACCCGAGGTGGGGCGGAAGGAGAGAAGGAGTTGGTGGCTGGGGGGAGAGTGGAGTGGGGAGGAAGGGCGAGAGGGGGGTGGCGGAAGAGTGGGTGGAGGAGGAGATTTCAAGTCTGATGGCCGCGATTTTAGAGGAGAAAAAGGTGGTGAAGTCAGTGGCAGATAAGGAGGCAGGGAGGGGGGGAGACAGGAGAGTGTTAAAGGTAGCGAAGAGGCGGCGGGGGTTGGAGGACTGGGAGGAGATGAGGGATTTAAAGAAGGATTGCTTAGAGAGCGAGAGGGCAGAGCTGTAGGAGGAGAGGATAAACTTGAAGTGGAGGAAATCAGCCAGGGAGCGAGATTTTCTCCAGTGGCGTTCGGCAGTACGAGAGCATTTTTGAAGGAAGCGGGTAAGTTTGGAGTGCCAGGGTTGGGGATCGGAGCAGCGAAGGTGGATGGGCTGGGCAGGGGCGACCGCATCAAGGGCGGAGGAGAGGGTTTGGTTATAGAGGGAGGCCGCCTGATTAGGGCAGGACAGGGTGGAAAGGGGAGAGAGGAGAGTTTTGAGAGAAGAGGATAGAATAGCAGGATCAAGGGTGTCGAGATCGTGCCTGGACCGGGTAGATTTGGGTGGGGGGAGGGGTTCAGGAGTAGAGGAGAGAGAGAATGAGAGGAGATGGTGGTCCGAGAGTGGAAAGGGGGAGATAGAGAAGTCGGACAGACTGCAACGGTGGGAGAAGACAAGGTCAAGGGAGTGACCAAGGCAGTGGGTAGAAGAGGAGGTCCATTGGGAGAGGCCAAGGGAGGAAGAAAGGGCAAGGAGTTTGACGGAAGCAGGGTCGGTGGGGTTGTCAATAGGGATATTAAAGTCGCCAAGGATAATGGAGGTGATGTCAGAGGAGAGGTGGTGTGGGAGCCAGGCAGCAAAGTTGTCAAGGAAAAGGGAGGAGGGGCCGGGGGGACGGTATATGACAGAGACGCGGAGATGGATGGGGTAGAAGAGACGGATAGAGTGGACTTCAAAAAAGGAGAGGGAGGGTTCAGGAGGAATGAGTCTGAAAGTACAGGTGGAGGATAGGAGAATGCCCACTCCACCGCCTGGGCGGTCTCCAGGTCTGGCGGAGTGGGTGAAGGAGAGGCCGCCATAGGAGAGAGCGGCAGGGGAGACAGTGTCTGAATCAGTGAGCCAGGTTTTGGTAATGCCAAGAAGGTTAAGAGAGTTAGATAAGAAGAGGTCATGGATAGAAGGGAGTTTGTTGCGGACGGATCTAGCATTCCAGAGGGCACAGGAGAAAGGGAGGGAGGGGAGAGGGGAGATGGGGATAAGGTTGGCAAGGTTAGCGATGCGCGGGGGAGTGCGGGGACAGGAGCGTGAAGTTGGGCGAGGTGAGAATATGGGTAATGCAAGTGAACAGGGAGGCATAGTGAGGTGAGGGAGGGGCGTGGGAGGAGTGGAAGAAGTAGAGGGTATAGAAGAATCGTCTGAAGCAGAGGGGCGGGAGAGGAGGACAGGGGAAGTCAGAAGGTAGACAAGAGGAATTGAGATAAGTGAGTTAAATAAAGTAATAGCCAACAGTGACAATGGACAGGGTGAGTCAGAGAGACAGGGGGAGTCAGAAGGTAGACAAGAGGAAATGAGATAAGTGAGTTAAATAAAGTAATAGCCAACAATGACAATGACGGTGGGGAGAGGTGTGGCAAAGAGGCAAGGCAAGGCAAGCCGTGTTAAATGAGACAGAGAGGCGTGAACGGGGAACAAAGGGACAAGAAAGGCCAATAGACGGAGAGCAGAGGAATACAGAGGGAGAAATAAAATGCGGTTGGAATAGATTAAGAAATGCAAATAAAAATAATTAAATAATTAATTAACTACAGTAAATAAGAGAAGCAAATAGAAATAATTAAATACAGTAAATAAGTAAATAAGAAATGCAAATAGAGATAAATTCAGTAAATGCAATAAAAATAGAGAGCGAAAGATAAAAATAAAGAATGGAGAAAATAAATATAAAAATATAATAAAGAAATACAAGTAGAATAAAAATAAGGCCTACAAAGGAAGCCGAGAACAATAAATACAGTACAATATGGACTAGGGTGAAAACAGGAGAATGAGAATGAGAACAAACCCGGGAGGTGAGACAAAGTCGGTGGAAGAAAGTCTGCGACGTCTGTGGTTGCCAGGAGACTTAGAAGCAGGAGCTTCAGGCGGCGGGTGTCCAGAGGAGTGCAGGGCCGATTACCACAGGTCGCTGTAGGCCTCAGGAGGGCCAGAGATCAGGAACAGCAGCGGGCAGCAGGCAGCGTGGCAGGCAGGCCAGCAGGGACGGGAAGACCAGGCTGCGGGTGTCCAGGGGAACTTGTCAGGAAGACCAGGCGGTGACCAGGGGAACTGGCCGGGATACACAGGCAGCTTAGGCGGCAGGAGACAGCGGACGGATCCGGGTGAGCAGGAAGCGGTACCAGAGATGGCGGCGGCGGTCAGAGAGGAGCCACGTGTAGAGGATGGATGGGGAAGACGGCAGGAGACAGCAGGCGGGTCCAGGCAGTGGGAGACACGAGGCAACCCAGGCGGATCCGAGTCAGCAGATGGCAGGCGGGCTCACAGAAGAAAGCGGAGCGGGGCCCGCAGTAAAGAGATGGCAGTTTGGTCGGAGCCGGAGGGACCGAGGAGGGGAGCCAGAACAGGAACGGACTCAAGCGGGACACATCTGGAGCCAGGGACGGTTGGAGGCATCAGACTGGAGACCGGAGACAATAGACTGGAGGCCAGAGGACCGGAGGTAAGAAGCCAGGGGGGAAAGTAGGCCCAAGCCGCGGCCTGTAGAAGTGGAAGCGGCGGCGGTCAGAGGTGGGCATGTAGATGGATGGGGTAAACGATGGGGCAGACAAGGTCAGTGGAAGGCAGCATCACCCAATGAGGAATTAGGGACCCAAGGCAATGTAAGCTGGGCTTCAGCAGGGGGCTTACAACTCCAATAAAATAATAGAAAGCTAATTTTTCAAAACAATGGATGTAATCCATTTTATTATATTGACTGGCTGCTATTTTTCCAAATAGAAAACACATTATCCCCTATTCACAATATTTACTTCTAACCTGCAGCCCCTCCAAGTGGGACCCCTGCAGGGAGAAGGACGAAGAGATTCAGGAGCCTCAATAACTGTAGTAAGACACCCCCATCTTATTGATCCTGCTGCAATATTGCAGGGTTACACTGGCAAAGTTACTGTGGCAGATGGACTGGAGAAGGAAGTGCCTGTCACAAGAGTGTATCTGGACTAGGGAGATGGCCAGGAGTTGCTAGAGGTTGCCGTTACGGATGGCCTCCCAACGATGTTGGGGGGTGGAATTGTGACAGCATTTCTCAACTGTATTACCCGGAGCCAAGCTACCAGACAACACTCTTCAGGATCTGTACCAGCACAACCCAGCCAAGAGGAACAGACCACAGCTGCAAGACAACAGCCATCACCAGCAACCACAGCATCAGCCAGCCCAGAGAAAAAGTCTCAAGCTGCTATTTCTTCAGGAACCAGCTAACTCTTTGCCTCTGGAAAGACTATGTCCGCTAGCACCACAGAGGATGTTGTCTCCGCCCTATCTGATCTTGTGAGGGTGCCCGGTGATGCTCCTGCCCCTAGCAGAATGCTAGCTCCAGTGGTGAGTATAGCTAACCACAGTGACCTCCCTTTGACTGACCCTAGTAACCCCAACATAGGGCCGCAGGAAAGAGTTCAGGGCAGCTCAGCCCTCTGATCGCTCGCTGGAAGGCATGAAGCGCCAAACTGGCAACAACCTTCCAGGGATGGAGGTGAGGAGTGTGACCTGATGCAAAAAGTTGATGTACCGTGTAGCTAGGAAGGTAGATGGGGGTAGACCAATCCGGGAATAAGTTCAACTGGTGGTACCATGGAGCTTTCACGCGCAACTGATGTCAGTTGCCGACAAAATCCCTATGGCTGGACACCAGGGAAGGGATCAACGCTGAAGTACCTGACACGTTTTTTGGCCTGCAATGTCAGATGATGTCCAGGCCTACTGTAAATCCGGTGATGTTCATCAGCAGCTTGGGCACCTCAGTGCTCGTGCTCCCCTCAGGTTTTTGCCAATAGTTGGGGAACATTTTCAACAAGTGGCTGTGGACATAGTAGGTCCCCTGCCTGTGCGCAGTAGATCGGGGAAGAGGTACATCCTCACCGTGGTGGACTACGCCACAAGGGATCCTGAGGCTGTAGCTTTATCCTCCATCACTGCGGAAAATGTAGCAGACGCGCTGCTAGGTGTATTAGTAGAGTAGGGTTCCTTAGTGAGAACCTAATCAATCAAGGGACACAGTTCCTGAGTGAGCTACCCACCCAGGATGTCTCTGTCGTGGAGTATGTGTTAAAGTTTGGAGATCAGTTAGAAAATCTCATGGGGTTCACGCAGGCTAACAAAGTCCTTGTTCTGTTGACAACGCGTCAGAACAAGCTCCAGGCTGCCTGGGCTGGACCATACACGGTCTCAAAGTGCCTGAGTGACATCACCTATATTGTGTCATTTGATAGTGACAGTAGTAGCAGTGGACTTATCATGTGAATTTGCTGAAGGCATACCATAAGTGTGTGAAGTCAGTAGCTGTGGTTTGCTGCTTACTGGTTGAGGAACCAGGAAGTGACCCACTACCTGACCTCATTGCGGATGCCAGAGTTGAAGGTGGTGTAGAGGAAGTGGGCTGGGATGAGCAATTGAGTGCCCGCTAGAAGGAGAAGCTTGAGGCAGTGCTGTGGCCCTTTGCGACTCAGTTCAGGAGGAAGCCCGGCCAGACTTCCTTGGTTATGCACCATGTGGACACTGGTGAGCATAGGCCAATTAGGCAGCCCGCTTATCGGGTCTCACCAGAGGCCAAGGGGTGCATATACAGGGAGATGCAGAAGATGCTTGAGCTAGGTATGATCCAGCCATTGCGCAGTCCATCCGCTTCCTCTATTGTATTGGTTCCCAAGAAGGACAAGGTAACGCGGTTTTGTGTATACTACGCCGGTTGAAATAATGTGACTGTCTGATGCCTACCCCTTGCCCTATATTAACACTCTTGTAGATGAGTTGGTCAGAGCTCAGGGTGATCTAGATGACATTTTCATTTTCAGTAAGAGGAAGGGAATCTAAAGCATGTAGGTCTGGTGTCGGAAAGACTAGGTGGGCAGGTCTGACTGCTAGGGCAGACAAGTGCCAGATGGGGATATCAGAGGTGCACTACCTGGGTCATCATGTTGGGGGATGAAAGGGTTAGGTCAGAACCAGCAAAGGTAGAGACAATACTTGACTGACTCTGGTCCACAACCCTGAAACAAGTACTGGCATTTTTAAAGACTGCTGGCATTTTTAAAGACTGTGGGGCACTACAGACATTTTATATCAGACTTCAGTACTGTAGCGAAGCCCCTAACAGATCTCACAACGAAAAAACTCACCAAGATAGTTGACTGGATATTTTAGTCATTGAAGGAAGCCCTGGTTCGTGCTCCAGTACTGTTGGCGCGCAATTATGACAGACATTATTATGTAAACCAATGCGTCACAGTACTGGTTGGGAGCAGTACTTAGCCTGGTCGGGCCAGGTGGGCAGGAGCACCATCTGGTGAATTTGAACAGAAAACTTCTGAACAGGGTGGTGGGGTATGCCACAATTGAAAAGGAATGTTTGGCAATTGCTTGGGCAGTAAAGAAACATCAACCTTATTTGTGTGGATGACATTTTACTGTGGTGACTGACGATAACCCTTTAAAGTGATTAAACACACCTCAGAAGAGAATGGCAGACTTTGGAGGTGAAGCCTTGCACTTCAAGTTTGACTTTCACATCATTCACAAGCAAGGAAAGGCCCAAAGCAATGCGAATGGAATGTCTCGGCAGGAAGAGCCGGTAACCCCAAGAGACTGCAGTACCAGGAACCAAGTCATAGGGACATGGTCTGCTGGTTGCCCACATAGACAAGGGCGGAGGAATGTGGCTGGATCACGTAGGAATAATTTATTGTAGAAATTTATTTCAATCAGTGGTGCAGGCACCAATTTACATAATTGCAAATGTACTTGTTTTTTTATATATTGGTTTGTGTTTGCATACCAATATATAAATATGTATTGATTTTGGAGATAGTATGTCATGTTTGTGTTTTGCAACTGTCTACAGTCATGGCCAAAAGTTTTGAGAATGACACAAATATTTTTCACTAAGTCTGTTGCCTCAGTTTTTATGATGGCAATTTGTATATACTCTAGAATGTCATGAAGAGTGATCAGAGAAATTGCAATTAATTTCAAAGTCCCTTTGCCATAACAATGAACTTTATCCCAAAAACAACATTGTCACTACATTTCATGGTGGAGTACCTTGCCATAAGGCAAAAGTGATAACCAAGTGGCTCGAGGATTAAAACATCCAAATTTTGGGTCCATGGCCAGGAAACTCCCCAGACCTTAATCCCATTGAGAACTTGTGGTGAATCGTCAACAGGTGGGTGGACAAACAAAAACCCACAAGTTCTGACAAACTCCAAGCATTGATTAGGCAAGAATGAGCGGCCATCTGTCAGAATGTGGCCCAGAAGTTGATTGACAGCATGCCAGGGCGAATTGCAGAGGTCTTCAAAAAGAAAGGTCAACACTGCAAATATTGACTCTTTGCATAAACTTAATGTAATTGTCAATAAAAGCCTTTGACACTAATGAAATGTTTGTAATTTTACTTCAGTATACCATAGCAACATCTGACAAAAAGGTCTAAAAACACTGAAGCAGCAAACTCTGTGAAAAGTAATACTAGTGTCATTCTAAAAATGTTGGCCATGACTGTAGAGACAGGTAATTTCATGTTCATTAAACCTTTTCATTGCTCAGTGACCAGAACGTCTGCTGAGCCTGAAAGACAGAAAGAGGTCATTTTATTTGCTGGTAGAGTCCTATACACGTGATCACAGATGAATGTGAACTTTTCAAGATAAATTGCATTCAAAGCGAGAGTATAGAAATGTTATATCCGATGGTAAACATTCAATGTAAAACCTCAGACATAGTGGCACCGCTAGTAACAATGTACAAATGTGTTATACCCCTCTAAGCTGATTTATGGGCAAGCTACATGAAGCACCTGGCTTGGTTAGAGGGGTAGAATGCTGGATTACCTCCTGCCAGAGTATCTGTGTAACTCTCTCTAAAAAGTGCACTGTTTGGCCATGTATTAGTATCTGTAACTCCTAGAAAGATCGCTTGTACCACAAACTGGCATGTGTAACTGTCCATTGTGATTTTCTCTTTGGCCGCTGGTGGGGCACTTCCATATACGGAGCGGTTGCCCAGACTCTCTATTGCCTATACACACGTGTGACATCACTATTAGAACTCTGCTCCCGGCCTTTACTACTGCTGGTTCCATTGATCTCGAGGACTAGTCATATGACCCTCTTTATATGCACTGGATATTACTATTTCCTGTGCTACTGATGTTCTGGACAATCTCCCCTGTACATAATAACTGAGCTTATATTATGCTGTTATACTGCGACTAATTTGTTGTTCAAGATATTTGTCTTAGTGCACTGAGATTTTTGTTTGATTTTGTTGTTTATTGCTTTTTACAACAAAGATGGTTTCACAATAACCCTTACTGATGTTTTTGTTCATACTACATTTGATACACAGGCGCCTTGGGAAGCTGGGGGTTTACCTCTAGCAATATTTACTTTCTGTATCCAATCGGGAGGGTTGGGGACCCCCTCCTTTCATAGATTTGGGAAAAACTGGATTAATCCCTTCTATTCTTACATCAGACCGGAATTAAACACCCACCAACCGGGACGCTTCAGGCTCCCTGCCGCCGCGCCCGGCCAGCTGTCAAACAGCCGGGCGCGCGCGCGCAGGGCTGTATTAACCCAGCCACCCATGGCTGATTAATTATGCTGCAGTGTATTCATTGGTGCAGCTGGGCGCACTAATCCTATTGGCCCCACTATTATTATTATTAATCAGTCAGGTCCTGGGAATACTATCAGGGCTTTGCGCTGATTGGCAGTTAGCACTATTTAAGGCAGTGAGGACTGGGCCTCAGTGCCGGTTATAGCGTCCTGTTCCAGTTCTGCTGCCTGCTACTCTGTTCCTGTGATTGGTGTTTAACCTGAGATTGACTACCCGTGTATGACCTTTGCCTGTTTCTGGACCTTGAACTTCTGCTTCTGACCCCAACCTATTGCTTGAACCTGAACTTTGAATCTCTGTGTTAGGAACTCCCAAGCCAGTACAATGAAACTCGGGGACTACTCTGAAGGCCCGAGGGTCGAGTAACGTATACTGACTTAAGGAGAACCCAGGAGTGGAGTGATTGGCAGACAGTAGCGAGCAGGAAAACCAAGGTCAGAGGTCACAAGCACAGGTACGAAAATCCAGGGACAAGCGAAAGGTCAGGTGCACTAGCAAAGGAGCAGAATCCGGTATTCAGGCAAATGGTCAGGGTCAGAAGCGAAGGTTCAGTGGTCCAGGAAGAAGCAAAGGTCATACACGGGAAGTCAATCAAAGGTAACAATCACCAAGCAGAGAGAGAACAAGCAGGCAGCAGAACTGAGGACAGGACAGTGAGGCTCTGATCTCACTGCCTTAAATAGCACTAGGAGCCAATCAGGACAGAGGAGGGTAGGGCTGAGAATCAGCCTCAGGAGGCAGCTAAATAATCACTAGCCAGAACTAGCATAGGAAATAACACAACCAGGAAGCATGTATAAAAATAAAAGTGAACAGTTTAAATCATATAGGAGCTCCCCCTGGTGTTGGAGGATGTCCCTACACCCTCCTACATCTATGCCACAAGAATAACAACAGAGCACAGAATCTAAAGCACACGCCCGGCTGCTAGTTCACGCTAGGATGTGGCATACAGCCGCGGCTCGTGACAGTATCCCCCCTTGAGGAGGGGTCAAGGCACCCCGACATCCAGGCTTAGAAGGAAACTTCTTAAAAAATTCCCTAAGTAGTTTCTCAGCGTGGAGACGCTTCTGGGGTATCCAAGTTCGCTCTTCTGGGCCGTAACCCTTGCAATGGACTAGGAACTGGACCTGCCCTTGAACCTTCCTTGAGTCCAGAATTTTTTCAATGATGAACTCGCGGTCTCCATTAATAAGCAGATGCCGAGGTCTTTTAGAGGAAGATTGACTGTGTTTGCTGGGAGCAACGGCTTTTTTCAGAAGAGAACAATGGAAAGTACAGGGAATTTTTAAAGATGGTGGTAGTTTGAGTCGGAATGCCACTGGATTTACTTTCTTCTCAATCAAAAATGGCCCGATGAATCGAGGACCAAGTTTCTTGCAGGATTGTCTCAATTTGATGTTCCGTGTGGACAACCATACACGATCTCCTGCTTTTAATACACATGGACCACGATGGCGATCAGCGAAGGCTTTAGACCTAAGAGAGGCTTGACACAGAGCAGAATGTACCTTCTTCCAAACTGACTTCAACCTGGCAGTGAAGGGAGGTGTTCCAGGATCACCAATGGTAACAGCAGAGGAGAGAGAGTTCGCTTTTGGGTGGAACCCAAGGTTGCAGAAGAACGGGGAGGTACGTGTTGCAGAGTGGCAAGCATTGTTATAAGCAAACTCTGCCCAGGATAAGAGGGAGGACCAATTATCGTGAAACTTGGAAATGTATATGCGTAGAAATTGCTCTAAAGATTGATTGGTTCTTTCCGTCTGACCATTTGACTGAGGGTGGTAAGCGGAGGACAAACTAACTTTGATTCCGAGGGAATTGCAGAAAGACCTCCAAAATTGTGCAATGAATTGGGACCCTCGGTCCGAGACTATGTCTTCTGGAAGGCCATGGAGACGGAAGATATGAGTAATAAATAAGGTGGCAAACTTCTGGCATCCGGCAATTTCAGCAAGGGTATAAAATGTGCCATCTTGCTGAATTGATCAACAACTACCCAAATGGTGTTATGACCCGAGGACAAAGGGAGGTCGACAACAAAGTCCATGGAAATATGGGTCCATGGCCTGTTTGGAGTTGGCAAGGGTAGAAGTTGACCTGGAGGACGGATTCTGGAAGACTTGTTCCTGGCACATTCTGGGCAGGCGCGAACATAGTTTTCCGCATCCAAAGACAAGGTGGGCCACCAAAGCCAGCGGGAAAGTATTTCTATGGTCCTCTGGATACCGGGATGACCTGCTGAGCGGTTGTCGTGGCATTCAATGAGGGCCGACTTCCTCAGATGAACTGGGACAAACAATTTATCAGCAGGTGTCTGAGCTGGAGCAATTTTCTGGAAGTGGCGGAGTGTCGCCCCAAGATCCTGAGTTAGACCGACATGAATGGAGGTCAAGGGAATTATTGGTTGCGGGTCAGGGGGCTGAGGATGGGATGCCATAAAACTCCGAGACAGAGAATCAGCCTTAGTATTTTTTGATCCTGGACGGTAAGTGATAAGGAAGTTGAATCGGGTGAAAAACAAAGCCCAGCGGGCCTGTCGAGGATTTAGTTTTGGGGGTCTGAATATACTGAAGGTTTTTATGGTCAGTGAAGATGGTAATAATGTGAGATGCTCCTTCTAACCAATGCCGCCATTCTTCGAGGGCCAATAACTCTCGATTCCCAACATCGTAGTTAATTTCGGCAGATGAGAATTTCTTGGACAGATATGCACATGGGTGCAATTTTTTGTTTTGAGGATCTCTTTGAGAGAGAATGGCGCCTCCTCCTACATCTGAGGCGTCTACTTCAACAATGAACGGAAGCTCAGGATCTGGATGCCTAAGAATGGGTGCAGATGTGAAAGCGACTTTAAGGGCAGAAAAGCTCGCCAACACCTCCGAAGACCAATTAGTTGGGTCGGCGCCCTTCCGGGTGAGGGCGGTAATAGGATCCACCAAGGAGGAAAAGGAGCGTATAAACCTCCGGTAATAGTTGGCGAAGCCAAGGAACCTTTTGATCGCCTTGAGGTTAGTAGGAAGAACCCAGTCTTGGATTGCTTGGACTTTACTGGGGTCCATGGAGAAGCCAGATGAAGAAATGATATAGCCTAAGAAGGCCACCCTGGAGACTTCGAACTCGCACTTCTCCAATTTGTGCATCAGTAGAAGATATTGTGTCCAACAAGTCGTGTCTGGAGAAGGTATAAATAGATCACCATTCTGCAGCTTTGCAGAGATCCACTGCTTTCAGCATTTGTTTATCTTTAATGCCTGTATAATAACCTCTCTAATCCACTTTGGGATTCTAATAGGATCTCGGAAAAGGTATGCTCTATCCAAAAAGAAAAACTCAAAGAGGTGTTCAGTGTTCCTAAATTCGTCTGTTTTGGATAAACAGATCTGTCTGACTAATTCAAAGTGTGTAACTTCTGTTATCAGCGAGCAGAAGGATAGAAGTACAATCTAATCTCCTGATTAATATGGAAGTAGGACACTACTTCAGGTAAGAATCCTGGATTAGTCCTCAGCACCGGACCCACAATCTGCAAGCTTGCTTGTTTGTTTTTTTTGGGCATTGATGCAGATTACAGAGAGAGAATGGGTATAACAATGTAGGCTGCTTAACAGGTAATGCTCCCAAGCTAGATACTCCACACACTGGACTAAGTAAGTAGAAAAGATTTACATCCTAGTTGAGGTTTGTAGAACAAATAGTGTCCACAGTGCATCAGCAGTAATGAGGACAGATATATACAATGAGTGTACTGGAGGATGATGTTTGAAACCATTGTTGTGACACTCAGAATAGGCTGCACGGCCGAGTCTCGTCCCAAGGCTAAGATTTTCCAACCAACCGCTCGTGGCACTTCTGTATTTTGTAGCAAGGACAGCTGCCACCACTTACTGGTACTTAGGTGTGAATAGAGTCCAGCTGGGTCCAGCACTGTTCTAATACTGGAAGAGACCTGATACGTGCAGTGGGGAAGTTCAATCGGTTTTCGATGTGAGATTATGGTGCATAGTCCAGTCCCACACCAATTAGTGATTCCAAGCTGGGCTGTGGAGCTTAATTACCTCCGAACGCAGAACAGTTGGAGCCAGGTCAGTGTGTTACTGTTAAGAGGTGGTGAGCTATCAGCTCTCTGACCTTTTACAGGACAGTTATGTAGGAAGCCATGGGTCCTGTTCAGCCTCAGAAAATAGTCAGTCAACTTCTCAAAGTGCTAGAAGTGTATGTCTGCTGTAGGAGTGTCACTTTACAGTAGAAGAAACCAGGCCATGTTCCTCTTTACCAAATTTTACTTTTTCCAATTAGATTGTGTCCAAAGAAATAAAGGGGCGCTGTATCCACCAAATTTAATAAAATGCATTAAACATTAAAATATCGATAACAATATACAATATTTGTAAACATCAATAGACGTATCATAAAATTAAAATAATCACAATACTCTACTCATAGCTCCCGGGGACCAGAATCCACTGGTAGACAAAGAATAACCGCTGTGGTGATATAAAGCAGTTAGAATCCTTCAGTGTAGTGGAGAAAAACCCCACAATAATCTGGCCAATAGAGAGTAATGTGCTCTCAATTATGCAGCGATAATCACCTGTCAAACAAATCCAATTAGGCACGCAGCAGTAGTGATATAATGAACACTAATCCAATAGTTCTCCTATTTGGATGATTTTATTAGTGCTTGTAGTGTATAGATAGCCGCTAAAGCCAATAAGAACAATGGAAGTCCTTTGATATGAATAATTAGCAAGCGGTTTATACATACGTGGGTTCTCCAGATTTGTATAGATAATCAACAGCCGGGCAAGTTAGACTTTAGCATGCAGATAAACTGCAGCAACAGAAGTGACAGCCTTAAACACAGTGATCCAGCACTTTAAAGGCTCATGGAGACACCACGGAAGCAGTTTTCGAAATCCACTTGTTCCACTTGCTTAATGTCCAGTAAAGTACCCCGGGGCATAAGGATTAAATATCCAAAAGTACTGAGTAGAAGCAGAAGGTATCCTGACGCGTTTCTCCGTCTTAATCACGGTTTCATCAGAGGTGTTTTGTTTGACAGGTGATTATCGCTGCATAATTGAGAGCACATTACTCTCTATTGGCCAGATTATTGTGGGGTTTTTCTCCACTACACTGAAGGATTCTAACTGCTTTATATCACCACAGCGGTTATTCTTTGTCTACCAGTGGATTCTGGTCCCCGGGAGCTATGAGTAGAGTATTGTGATTATTTTAATTTTATGATACGTCTATTGATGTTTACAAATATTGTATATTGTTATCGATATTTTAATGTTTAATGCATTTTATTAAATTTGGTGGATACAGCGCCCCTTTATTTGTTTGTGGTTGTTTTTTCTAATAATTGACAGATCCAGATATCTGTTTTAAGGGAGCTGCGGTTCATCACCATACACTATTAATTCATGATTCTTAGCGCCTAAGATTTTTTGTATTTTGTGTCCAAAGAAGCCTGCTTTGTACATCAGGTTTTGCGTACATTTATGTCTGAGCATATCATCCCCTTAGGGGCAGCTTTGAATGTCACCAAGAGGATTTTTGCACTAAATCCATCTCTACAATTTCTTTTGGGACAGTGCACTCCCAAGCTTTACACTTGTTGGTTTGGTTTAAGGTTATAAATGCCGACGTTCCCAAAACAGAATTTTTATACTTGTTTCGTTTGATTCTTCGATCGAGTTCATTAATAACAGATTTTCTTTTGGAGAGGGGGTACAGTGGGGAGGAGCTTCTGAAACTCTGCAATTTGCCCTTTAGTGCTCTGATCTCTCAAATACACAATATGCACATTTGCCACATTTATTTCTGACAATGCAAATTTTAATATTCACATACACCCACCATTGGTGGCAACAACTGTGCTTTGCCATTTTTATCCTGTGTCTAACCGAGGACAGGTAGTGTGTTTATAATTTGAGTGTAGGGGACTTATCTTTACCCGTGTTCAGAGTACCAGTGACCGCTAGTTGCTATGTGCATGCACTGCCTCCACCAACATGAAGGACATAGCAGAGGGGGCTTTAAAACTGCAAGTGCTGGTCCCTGTACCCCTGGGACAACTGTTGATTCCTCCAGGAGCAGTAGCAGACTCTTGCACAGCTTGACAGACTTTGAGCAGAACAAATAACACAAAACTGTGGTATATAAATCAGACAAGGTTTAAATGCCTGTGACAGGATGGACCGCCTATGCCACCCTGGCTGCTGTTACTGGGAACCGGCTGGGCTTACTTTGCCACTGTTCCCTTCCGTTATCCCAAATGCGTCATCTAACCCCAGAAGGGGCTTACAAATGCTGCCCCCACTGGACTCTTTCACAGCATCCTGGACCACGTCCCTTCTTGGCAGCTGTCGCTGCTACGGTACCCTCTTGCTGGTACTCCTGACCTCTTTCTATAGATCAGCTTTGCTGTGGATGGATCTCCCCTGGCCTACCACACTGGCCAGAGCTGCTGGGTAGTGGGCAGAGCGGTGGTCCCAGAAAGCTGGGTCCAAACCTCAATACAGCTGGGAACGGATTAGAGTTGGGTTTAATCCTTAGGTCACAGGAATTTCAGCATGGAAGAAGTTGTGAAGCAAGTCATGTTTATTTCCTCTTGTGCCCTGATAAGGACAGTTCACACTGGTTTAAGGTACCAGTGATCAGAAGAAACAAGAATGCTTTTTTATACACGTGGAGACTAGTCTTAGCAGGCAGTAATTGTTCCTGTTCCCTTAACCAATTTGGATCGATACCTGGAACCTGCACCTGAATCAACTGAATGCGGTCAACACCTTTTTACATAGATTGTAAGGTTGAGAGCAGGGTTCTCTTACCTCTCTGTCTGTATGTATTACCCAGTATTGTTTTATCAATGTTTGTTCCCAATTGTAAAGCGCTACGGCCTTTGCTGGCGCTATATAAATAAATGATGATGATGAAAGCTAGTAGCATATTGGGGTGGGGGGGTTAGGGAGAGAAGGGCTCCACCCATTCTCCTCCCCTGGTGCCTATCTGGATTGAGAGATTTATCTTTTAAGTCTACCACCCAAAGTTACTTCCAGGGACTCTGCTCCAGGGTTTGGCTCTCCCTCCTGGCCAAAAACAGTACCAGAGAGTAAGAGACCAGGTCCCAAGGCAGCAGCCCCTGCCTGTCGCTAGCTGAAGCTCTTTGAGCTTCGGCTAGGGCCGTAGTTTCTAGAGACCCCCAGACGGTGCTGCAGCCCCTGGCCCCCATGGCTGCTAAGGCCCTTCAGTAGCTACTGAAGCTGGCTGCCGGCAGGTGAAAGGGATCCAGGGCTGCAGCCCTAGCACCAGGTAAGTATTTTTATTTTTACCTATATGCACTTTATTTCTTTGAACACTTTACATTTAAAATACAGTTCTACTCCCAGCACTAATCCATTCAGTACTTTAGCAGCGTTGCAGATTTTCATTAATTTTTATTGTAATTATACTTTTTTACCCTCCCCAGCTCCAGGGTTTAACTTTAAAATACATTTTTATTTACATTTAAAACAGCAACAACATTTCACACAGCAGCTAGCGCTGCTGATTTAACCCCTCCAGCGCCAGAAACCATTTCAAGATGGCCACCGTATGAGTGCAGCAGCTGGTACTCAGGGGACCCGTCTAAAGCCCCTACTTCAAAATCCAGATTTTCAACCTACCCCTTCTTAGTGTGGAAGGATTGGGGTATTACAGTGATTAGTTGTTTAATGGGTAATTATTCCATAAAACATTATACTTTTACACAGGCAGCAAGAGAAATGAGATGTATTCTTCTCTTCTTGCATTTTAATAGCACATTACAGAAGTTGTATGATAAGGACATTTCTGACTGGCCGAACCCTCTTGACTATTACTCAAACCTCCTAAACATAAAGCAATCACTATGCCTAAGTTTGTGTGTGATATAACTGATCATGCTAAAATCAAAATCGGCATAGGGTGGCAGCACGATCCCTCGCTCTCAGCTTATAGTCATGTTGGTCATTACCCCGAAATGTTCCTAAATATCTTCCATCAAGCAGCTCTCGCACCATAGAAGACTTTTTGCAGGACTTTCTACCTCTCACAACTGCCCTAAATGAAATAGTGGTAGCCGATCTGTGTTGTCCCAAGATCAGACAATTAGAAGATATGTTGGGTAACACCGAATGAACCCTTCTCACAATAATGAGAACATTTTCAAGGATCAGAACAAATAGGGAGGGAGAAGGCTCTTAATGGTCACAATTGCAGCAAACAAAAGCTTTTCTGCCAATGCACATCACAATTCAAAATGCTTATTTTTAGGTCAAGACTCGCCCATCATATGCAAGATTTATATGGTTACACTTATTGTCTCATTTAATAAAAAATGACTCCACACTGCCTAAATAAAACTCCCCCCCCACTCCAAAATATATAAAGAAAAAAACAACAATTTAGGTACTGGACAATTAGACCACCTGCTCCTCAGAGAACAGTTTTTCCGGTACAATTTTGCTGTCGGAGCATTGAGGCAGAATGCTGTCATCAACACTGGACAAGGGGATATAAAGTGCAGGGACCTATACTAGGTTCTTAATGTAGATGTTAAGTTGCTGCCTATAGACACTACTGTAAAAGTAGTAATATTCTACACTTTCCATGGGCTACAGCAGACATCATGCTGGAAGGAAAACCAGCCCAATCCACTTATCTGCAAACAAGGGTAAATCTGCACCACACACACATTGTTTGAATGGACTTCAGAGCTATTAACACAGGACATGCATGGGGGTATGTTGCCCCCACCCTCTGCACCTAAAGCCAGTAATGCAGATGACATTTGACGGTTATGTCATCTTTTTTTAATCTGCAGAGATCAGGTCCTTGAACAAAGCATTATCCACAGCACCTACTACCCAAGTGACAACAGAACTGCACAATGTCAGTCTCACTTTGAGAGGATAGCGATGGTAATGGCCAGGGACGTTTGATGCTTAAGCTGGATACACACTGGAGAATTTTCCGACCCACACGTTCTCTCAAACGATTGAACCTACAACAGGTCCGATCAGTCTGGCGATTCATGCGTACACACCGACACGATTTACCTTTAGATTTGTGCTCTTCATCTGGTCCTCTAGTCTTCAGAGAATGACAGCACAATATTCATTCGTTCTGGTCACACCGATTAAAACAGCCTTGTTATAGCTATCCACATGTCCTAACAAATTTCGTTAGAATATTTTGTTTCAGAGTCCCAGAAGCTGTCTCAGCACAAACAAATGAATTATTCCTTCTACAGCACTCTCTACATTTATTGCTAGCATCAGCTGAAAAGATGCCCGACTAAACTCTATGGTGATCGTGAACATGCGTGCACACACTACATGATTGGTCGGAAAATATTAAACAGTACGACCAACCAAATGAAACGATTGGCACTTTGGGATGACTTTCGACCATCGTGTCACTATACACACTAACCCGACTTCTGACCGAATAGTCGTATGTCGGCTGATTTGCTCAATTATTGGACGAAAATACTCCAGTGTGTACCCAGCCTTAGATGTAGAGTGAACTAGGAACTAAATTGTAAGGCAATGAACCATCACTAGGACACAAAACTTAAAGCTGCAAATATTGGAGAAGACAAAAAAGTGTGCACAAAATGATACATTTATTGAAAGATTTTTTTGGGTTTTTTATTTTATACAAAAAGAGGATTATGTACACAGTACTGTGTTTTACTTCCACAACTTCTCCAGAGAAACATCCTGGAAAATTTCAATAAAAATTTAAATGCACACAAGCACAACAAAAAAATAAAAATCAAATCAGAGTAACTGAAAAGCTGAAGAAATAGGTGAAGCCACCTCACAAGGTCACATCTCCCTGAAGAGATGAGCTTTATAGAAGACTTGCAGCAGCAATATAACAAGACCCTTCACGTCCTGATCCCACAAAGTTTTGGGGCTGGGGATACCCACCTCCATTGCAAGAAGTAGATTTAGGCTGCATGTCCTAGCTATAGAAACCTACAAAATGCAACAACACAGCACTGTCCTTTCATGTGTGGCAACATCCTCTAACCAGCGAGAGCAGAGTGAGGTCTGGGGGTTTATCCCCTGTAACACCTCTCCAAATTATAGCTTTCTGGAGTAATATCTTGTAAGACGACACTCCACATCCTAACCTGGGCTAGTGAGGTGATCAGGTTGTACCCCTTTTCCTAAGTTAAAGAAACCTAGGGGAGAATAAACAGTCAAAGAAATCTAAGGCTCTGTCAGCTTTATCCCACACGCAGTGAACAAACCCATCTGAACAGTCACTGGTAGCAGCAGATAACACCTTGGATAGATAAAAAAGTCTGAAGAACGGAGACATTGAGTGTCCTGAATGGATTCGGGTGGATCGGCTCGAAAGTTACAAGTTACTTTATACTCAAAACAAGCCACAAAGTTCACAAATCTATATTTACTGAATGTAAGGTATTTGAGACGTCCCGTTTCCATACAGACACCGCAGTCAGCCTATTAGCCGATAGAGGAATAGCACAAACTACGTATCACATCAGGCACAGTACATATAGGTGTGAATGTTACCAGCAGCCTTTATAGACTCAACTTGTATGTTAGATTTAGAGCATTCAGCACCGTCAGTTACATACACACATCTTAGAACATGTATGACCCTGCATGTTGCTGAACACTGGACAGCCCACTCCTGCCCTGATAACTTCAAAGACAAAATATGTTTCCAACCCAGAAGCATGTAGGTGCTGGATACAAGGTGCTCTCTTTCTGTGGCGGCCTGTGGCTGTCTGCTGATCACTGGCACAAAAGCATCTGTGTATGAGACCTGCTCCCTTGGTATTATCCATGACTGATTGTGTTCTGTAGATGCCCCTCTGTAAGGGGAAGGCATTCAGCCATGAAGCAGCTTCTTCATATCACAGACGCATTTCACATATGAACGCACATAATGCAAATGCACATGAGAAATTTAAACAAGATTTGGGTGTGGGCGAGTGGTTAGCTCCTAGAATCAATGACAGACACGGTTAGTCAATTCCTAAAGTTCCAGATTTTTATCATTTAGGCCCCAATTTCAATATGCATATTAGAGTCTGGTTTTAGGAGAATGTGGATTTGGTCTCACAGACCCTGGAATTACCATGCAAGTGCTGCCCTACCAGGGTGAAAGTCACACACTTATAAGCTATTTTGCTTTAATTTCCAGCAGCTTGTTAGAAAAAAATATATATATATTTAATGTCACAAGCAGCAGGTCCATAATGATGTAATTTCCAGAGCAAATCATTACCTTTAACAAGACCTTTCCTGAGGTGTACATACAGCGCAGTAGTACACTCCTGACATTGTAGCGCAACATAATGCTCTAGAAAACATGGCCCAGTTTCTTGGGAGGTTGACATATGCAGAAATTGACAAGAGTGGCGGTAAATCCAGTACACATATGATGTACTTCAAGGTCATTATTACCCAGGTTTATGGGTACACTGTAATAGGCCAGATATGTAATGGGTACTCCCTCTCCTGATAGGTTTGTGAATCATGCTGAAGCCAGTGCGTGCTAACCACTTCTAGATAAAGATACTCTGAAGAGCTGAGGCTTAAAGATAGTTAATAACCGTGCCCTGAATAAACAAACATGATTACAGTACACGTGATCAGAAAGGCTTTGAAATACTGACGGGTGCTAGAACGCAACTCCTGTAGTGCCATAATTTCAGTGAAACAAATACATTTAACCGTTCACTGGCAGACTAGACAAACATGATACCGGTGAATGCTCCAATTCATGGACTGGCAGGGAAGGGTTAAATGATCCTTGATCAGACCTTTTATAAAAGCAGATAAAAATATCACCCCCCCAAAGCAGGAGGTCTTTACAGAGCCTGCCCCTTTACATAAATACTGAGAATCCACACATAGAAAAATAAAAAGGATTTGAGTTCCTTCCTCTTCATTCCCTTAATAAAACTACTTCTCTCAGTTAGGTGGGTCCTGACAGGGACAGCGCCCCCCCCCCACAGTCTCCACAATCCTCACGTTACACTGTCACCACCTGCAGCTCCCACACTCCTGTCACATTCAGTGCAAAACCTCAAATTATCCGAGGTGCAGAACAAGGTGTGGGGTCCCCAGAAGCTAGGCCTGGAGTACAAAGAGCAGAAAGGAGCTCTGGCTGGGATGAACAAAGACCCCTGGTGGGTTCTAGTCTCGCATGAGAGCGAGACACCTTAAAGGGGACTTTAAAGAGAAAAAAATAAAATTGTGAAAAGGCATCAATAAATAAGTGGTGCAGTCTGTAATGTGTCACTCCCAGGAACCCCATCTCAGGCCCCCAGCATAAAGCAGTCAGTCGTTCTTGCTGTTGTGCGATGTATCCAGGTTAACGACTTGTAGTTCTGTCAAGTTACTGCTGCTGGACTGCTGGCCAATGACTGCCATCTGGTGGAGAAAGATAGTACACGTAAGATAGTGTGTTCGGTCTCTTCCGATGTCTGCGGCAGTGTGGACAATATAAGGAAGGTGTACACCACTCTTGTTTTATAGAGCTCTTAATGCCAAACACTGTCTATATCTCAGTATGTGATTTTCCCTTACGCTGAAGCCTATGGAGAAATTTATTCTACAATTACATGGGGTTGTACTAGTCTTTGATATCAATGACTAGACATCCAGTTTGCATTGAGCCCATTTGTCATGGGAACCCGAAATAGCATTAGAGGGCTAAATGTCCCAGTAGAATTAGGCACAATCACCAGAGCACTTAGAGTGGCCCTTTTTGGACTTTCCTCAAGATTACAGGACAGAACTCTTGGAAATGTTGATACTCTGGGCCACAGCCAGGCTACCTACACAGACACACAGACACACAGACACACAGACACACAGACACACAGACACACAGACACACAGACACACAGACACACAGACACACAGACACACAGACACACAGACACACAGACACACAGACACACAGACACACAGACACACAGACACACTTTAGCAGATTGTAGAGTTTTAAAAGAAATGCACAGAAATGGAGTTCTCAGTATTCCAAAAAACTGAACGCAAATAGAGACAAAAAGGGGACCCTGGTGAAACAATTACTTTAGCAATATATGCATTAAACATGCACAATTCTATATACTAGTGGCATGTATTTTTAAAAAAGGTGCCACACATTGCTGGGGCCTTAAGTTCCATTCTGGCCAGGATGTATCTACATTAAGTTTATCTATACAGGTCCATCCATTCTCCCAGTGGTAGGTTAATTGGCTTCTTATTAGGGAAGTGTATATGTTATGGGTAAGGATGTTTGGGAAATTTTAAAGCTCAGATGAAGGGATTTAAGAAAAGTTTAAGTGCTGCATAAAATGTTGGAACTATATAAAGAATAAACATATAGCAGCATGTGTGGGCTGAAGACAACATCACCTCCCAGAGTGATCTGAATGGAGAGATTATTAAACTGGCCATTCTTTAAGCAGACAACAGGTTGAAATGGAGCTGGAGGTAATCTGGACAATCGGCTGAAGTTTGGGTGTTGGGCAAAGTATCTACAATACTGGTAAAGGTGGGGTGAGAAGTACTTCACCTGATGGAGCTGCACTGCAGACACTGGGATTTGGACAGTGCCAGGTGGTGCCGTAAGGAAAACTTGCTGTACGCCACCTAGAAGAAAAACAAATAAAATACGAGACGTCATAGTACAGGTTTGTAATATCAGCGTGTTTTATTGGCATTGGCCTGGATTCTCATTCCATAACATTTCTGTGAACATTTAGTTATTCCTGACCCTTAACAGGTGTTTGTGGACTTTTTTTTCCCCCACATTTGAACCGCCGCTACAATAACAAAGACCAAGGAAACGCTACGGTGGGTGGAGTAGACCACGTGCTCCAGTGAGGACCACACAAAAGTTCTAACACTGATAATAGTCCTGCTAGGAGTATTGTGTCAGCTGATTGAAGTTAAGGCCTGGCACAAAAATTACCCCCCCCCCCCCCCCCCCTCCTTCCCATCTAATTTCATCAAGGCCACAGCAGTAACTGCAGTTCTAAATTGGCCAACCCTATCTTTCCTTAATGTATTTATAAAACAAGTAAAAATGAAGAAATAAAACACTAAGGGGATCACCAGTGAAGTCAGTAAAATGTGAAATCATTGCTGACCCTTCAAGGCTTCCATATGTAGGTATTGGCCCTCCTGATTGACCAGTGTTCATTATACAGCACTCATTTTGTTATAGTGTAATCATCACCATGTGAGCCTTACCCTGTTCCTGGGAGTGGGATACCTGCATCGGGGTACCCGAGGAAAAGGCATTGAGTACCGCCAGGCTCCCGTCTGACAAACCCTGAGTGGGAGCGTACATGACGGCGTGTGGGCTGGAATACATCATGTGACCGCTCACTGTTGTGGGCACAGAGGAGGTCATGATAGCAGCAGGGAGGGTCACTAATAGAAGAGACGGACAGTACATTAAAGACCTGTCATGGTGGGTAACCTACATTAGCACACAGAAAGACCCATCTTATGAGTTGGACCTACCTGTCCCACTAGATGAAGTCTGGGCCAGCTCTGAGCTGCTGTCACTGGACGGGGAGGTCTGGGTGGCTGGGTGAACTTGGATAGCCTGGACAGGAACTTGTTGAGCTACAGCTCCCCCTGCTGGCAAACAAGGAGTGTTAAGCCACAAGGGAAGAAACCTTATTTTTCAATATTCTTAGAAGGGCAAGAATGATGGTAACCCTAAGAATGATTGTCTTACAGAGAGTACGTGCTTGGAGAACTAATGCAATGCCCCTGCACCAGCAGTTAGCTTTTGAGAACACGCATCGACCGTGAGAAGGGTTAGAGAATCGTGCTGGTGCACCATACACCCGCCTAACAGTCTGACCCCTTATAGTGAACGATAGGTGGAGGAAGGAGACACTGTTTTATAGGCACACTTACCAGACATCAGTGTGAAGCCAGTTGGCAGTTGCATTAAGCCCGCAGAACTCATGGCGCTGCCTTCAGTCTTGAGAACTGTCCCATTGGCACTGGTGACTGGTGCCAGGTAGTTGGTGATAGGGAAAGAGTGCCCACTGGTAACTTGCATTGAGGTGGAAGTGGTGGGAGCTGTCTGTATGCTGCAGGTGCCAGGAAGGTTGGACACTGTGAATGCCGGCTTTAGAGAGTCCTAGACGGGATAAGAGGATGATTTAGGAAAACTCATCTCATGGCTAATTAATAAACAAACTATTTTCTCCACTACTGCCCAGCAACACCACGAGGGAGAGAGGCGTAAAAGCCCCAAAGTTAATAGCCCAATTTGAGTAAAATTAAATTACAATGTACAGTTATTTATACACAAAATTAAGAAGAAAAGTTACCTACAAAAACAGCCCCTCCCCACGTCAGAGTGCTCGGGGCGTTATTTACGTTAGCCGGAAGTTCCCGTTTCACAGATTTCATGTGATCAGACAGAGCCAATGTAGTGTAATGGGGAGGTCACAGGAGGTTTCTCCTGCCAGTAGAGGGAAGACTGTGCTGGCATACAATAATGTGAGCTGTCATATTAGGGTTACTACCCTATTATCTCCAGACATATGGCACAATCACTTCCTGTTAACATGCAGCATCACTAGGTGTGAGGGAAGGGCAGACAGAGTGCTAGTGCCAGTCACATTAACACATCTTTCCATACAGACCCCATTTAGTTACTAAAAATAAAGCCTATGATAATCACATGCCGACCACACGTCGTATTAACCCTGCACTGAGCTCACGCCGCCATGTGCAGGAAAAGCGGTGATGTCCCAAGGATCTAATACACAGCTTACACAAGAGGGGTTATTCTGCACCAATGCTCTGCGCCATATCCCTTCGTACACATCTAACAAAATAGTGTCTCCAAAATAAATTACAATAATATGTACCTTTGCCATCATGCCTCCAATGTAAAACAAATGACAGATCGGGTATAGTTATACTCGAATATTTTAAAAGGAGGTTGCACCAACAAAAAGTCAAATTTCAACAGTGAATTTCTCTTAATGTTACTCAGAGCCCCATCTCTCTTGATCAGAACTGAGCAGCATACACTGCAATGCTTCACACAAGTTCCTCTGTAGACCATACAGACGAGATTCCTTAACATTCAATACAATCAAGATAAATAAATGGTGATGATGAAGATGCCAGATAATCTTCCAGGCCTGGTAGAACATAAATAAAAGCCTGGTGGACACAGCGCTGACAACCAGTACACACAGACGTGACAATGTTCTGCCTCTAAATGGAGTGGCTGTAACCATCCAGACAGATCACCCGGGAAGATATAAAGGTCTTAGACCAGCGGTTCCCAAACTGGGCGCCACGGCTCCCTGGGATGCCGTGGCCAGAGCCGGTGGTAAGCAAGGCGGGGGACTACTTGGCAACTATTTTGGCTTCGGGTGCCTTGAAAAAATTATAGAGACCCTATGGGTGCCTCGAACTGAGAAAGTTTGGAATCCACTGTCTTAGACCATGTTTCATGATCAACTGGCATTCACCAATTGATAGGTCAGTATCACATGTAGCATGATGTACTTCATGTCCTAATTGTGCCTCCTTTTTCTTGTATTCTAATGCAAGAGGACATTCTTAATACAATATTGTGTAATTATAAAGACCAACATCTTCCATATGCACAGATCAGAGACCTCTTAGAGTCAGGGGCACTGTACAGCAGGATCTGGACGACGAGGCTGTGTGTATTTACTGACCCATTTGCAGACACTCCCCCCACCCATAGAAAGAGACAGCTGCAGCTTATAAGGAATGCAGGAGGCCCTGCCAGCAGTGAACTGAAGGGAAATCTCTCCTTATAAGGCCACGGAGGCTGAATCACAATTTTATCAATGAGAAGCGAGAGAGACTGAGCACAGCTGTGTCATGACAGGAGGAGGGGGCTGCAGGACACCTGTCCCTTGTCTGTCCCATCCTGCAGTCACATGGAGGACAGATTGGTAAGTCACCCACTTCCAGACCCAGGACCCCTGAATGCCCGGCTGTATACGTAGGGTATTCTTACAAAAGTTAAATCACAGCAGGTTTTAAACAAAAAGACATTTTGATGACTTCTTAAAAATAAAACCAACACTTCCCACTAGTTGCTTCCAATAGTCTGGAATCACCTATCACTTTCTATCCAGAGACAGATACATTTTACCACAAACCGCGCTATGTGAAAGTCCATTTTTTACAATCCGAATTACAAACCACTGTCTGTGAGGAGTTACTTTATATTCCAGACATAAGGCTCTTTCTTGCAGGCTGGAATAAAATACCTAAGCTACACGAGTTCTATAGAGGGGAAAACAAAGCAAAACAAGCAATAGACTTTACACCATATTCATACCACACAATCTTACTATATCGGGGACAGGAGGGGGGGATCAGAACAGAGGGTGAGAGGAAGGGGCAATATGCCTGGGAGGATGGTTGGATAAAGTCTGGGGACCAGTTTGGGCTGTGCAATTGGAAAATGATACAAGCAGTATAACTAAGCATACAACTTCATAATCCCTCGTTTCTCCAGCCAGAATAATAACAGAGTAAAATATTAAAGTAATTTATTTATCTGGACAAACTTTGAAGAGAAGTCTACTTGCTCGCAATTCAAGTCAGAATAACCTACATATTACATGTATGTGATGTGTACAGAACCACTGCTTACCTTGGTCTCCCCGCTACTGTCAGATTCAGACACCTGGTAGGTGAGGTCAGTTTCCTCAAAGCCGGTGGCGCTCATTCGCTGGTCAGTGGAGGGGTCAGAACGTGGAGGAGAGTCGGGAGAATTTAAACAAGTCTGTATTAACGCCTTCCCCGTCTCACTGGTTATCATTGGTTGTAGTTTCCTGGTGGCGAACGTGTACACATGACCAGTTTCACTGGCCACCAGCAGCAGGACCTGTGTCCCAGTCAATGTAGACAATTCATATGCCTGGTGGGAGAAAAGAGAGGGGTGAAATGCCAATGAGAGGCTTAATTTACAGAAAGATCAATCCACAAAACAATTGTCCACAGATTGCCAAGTTAGACACTGATAAAATAAAGTAGAAAATGTGCTCTGTACACAGGATAATAGACAGATATTCATTTCTATATAGCTGCATTTCCCAGTAGTGTTTATTGGCTTCCAAAAGCAACAGCTAATGTATGGCTAGAGGAAGGACTCAAATTCTCTAACAACATTCAATGGATGTCTATGGGAACATTTGTAGACAGAGGACCTAAATGCATATACCGGTATTTGTGCCACTTGCAACACCATGACACTGCAACTCACTGGTGCCTGTTAACACGAGACTGATCATGTGGAAAAAAAACAACAACAAAAAAAACGCACTTGAGTACATTGCTATGACGCCTGCAGCATACCTGCTGCCAAGGACGCCGGAGGCAGCTCTGCCCCTTAAATGAAGCACAGCGCTCACTTTGCATGAGCCGGCTCCGACTGCCCCTAAACGCTGCTGATTTACCAATCACAAATAAGGAGTTACATGAGTGACACTGTCTGGTGGCGGGGTAAGGAGATCAGGCTGAACTAGGTGAGGGTCTTCTCTGTTCTGTAAAAGTTACTGTAAGTAATCCATGTAAACATTATGCTGATGTTAGAATTAGTCTAATTACGGGGGAATGGAATAATAGGCCAGAGAAACTAGCTCTACAATTTCAGTGTCACCTGTGGGACACTAAATACCTCCCCCAAATCTATAGGAAAGGGTATTAAAGGACTTTCTCCAGCTCTTCTCATTGACTCACTGCTGCACATTCGGGAAGGAGGATCTTGGGGTCATAAGAACAGAATTTAGGAAGATAAATATTTTACTTGCATGTGACTGATAACTATGGGCAACACCTCTTGGTCTAGTCTCTGGTATATCCCCCATCACAAACACTACTAGTCAATAAATGACTAGTCTGAAATGTTATTAATCCTTGAAGAGGACCAGGTGCCTTTCTATAAAGTGTATAAAAACATGAGATTGCTTGAATTCTATATAAAGATGTCAGGGCAGGATAAATGCCTGCAGCCAGGTACACGCTGTGCATAAACTGCTACCACCTTACTACCATTTCTATTGATGTTAATGAATGTGGTCTACATCTGCTCTGGCTTCTAGACACTATCCACCACTACAAAATGGTGTCAATTGCTCCAGTTTTTTATAATATCCCCCATTGTCTACTCAGTGACAATACTAGAAATACTCTCATCATAGCATAAAAGGTTATTGTTTAAAATTATACGTAATGGACCTCAGCACCACATTACATTGGGAAGAAAACACAGTTACATTGTTTCAAGCTCTCACTTTACCATCAAAAGCATTGTACACACTGGTGCTTTACGTGCAACCATAACTTCAAATATTCAACGGTCAGTGCTTAAATGTACGGATGATACTTTACACAGATCAATCCTATTGGCTATGGCAGCCGAGATACGTTCACAAAGCACTGAGTGCAGGGAAAGAAGCCGTGTGTACAAGCCCTATGTCAATGCCCGGTCACAGCAGACAATTAGTTGTGACTATCAGCATCAGCCATTTATAAAGCGCCACCAATTCCGCAGCGCTGTACAGAGAACTCACATCAGTCCCTGCCCCATAGGAGCTTAAGGTTTAAATTCCCTAACATATACACACAGACCTCCTTAGACCAAGGTCAATTTAACAGCAGCCAATTAACCGACTAGTATGTTTTTTTGGGAGTGTGGGAGGAAACCCACGCAAACTCAGGGAGAACAGACAAACTATACTCAGATCGCAACATAACGAGTATATATCAGAGCGCTAAACTAAAATGTCCCCCATAAAATAAACGTTAACGTTTAATTACATTGTATACAAAAGCTTTCTTATTGGTATCAGGGTACAGACGGAAATCTGTTAAAAGGGGATGCCCATCTCTGGGACTCCTTCAAGATTTCAGCCATCTACCTCTGCAAAGACAGTATGGTAAATTAAACGTTTTTATGTATGTTCCACACAATGTTATGAAGCAAGTGTCTGGGAATAATGAGATTACTGAATTCCCAATTGTAAAGCGCTACGGAATCTGCTGGCGCTATATAAATTAATGTTGATGATAAATTTACACTCATCACATAGGGACATCCCTAAATAGTGGCTTGTTTTGTTGTCTTTGCAGTGAAGACAGCTGAATAAAGGCCACACTATTTGTGAGGACAAGAGAACAAAGAAAGTGATTTAGTTTGGTGGTCTGTTAGTAGGACCCCATCCCCCTACAGCTGTTATCACCTTAATGCTCTAACACACATCTGTTTCTTGTCTCAATGCTTGAGAAGTCCCATCCAGCCCCCATAGAAAGGCTAAGGGCAGTCCTTGTAGTACCATCCCTGGCACTTTAAAAGTTATTAATGCCAATAACTGGAAGATCAGACATTGTACACCCCAACTGCATCTAAAAGTGTAGAGTCTCCCTTATTATACAGAGCTGCAAAAATACTATGGAAACAAACAATGACAGTGAAAACCCAGCATGGATCAACAAATGGATTACAAAAAGTTTACTTTGATAGCTCTGCCAGAAACACAGCACTTTCCACAGTTAACCAAGGAAAGCGCCAAGAGGACCTGAAGAGATTGTAATTCAATATCAAGACAGAGCAGCAGTGTTTCTGGTTTTCAGGGGAAGTGACCGAACTATACCACTGTCACATACACCCCCCAGCCAGGTATAATCTAGCACTGGAATGGAACCGCTGCCAGGAAGGAGCTGACAGCAAGTTACGAACAGTGCAACTACAATAATGTGTCCCTGGTACTATGCAGCAGATCAAACATGTCATTACTTGGGAGGACACCCACAGACCAGACATACTATATTTAAATAGATGATGATACTACAGCCCCCATAAATCTTTATTCCCCACCAAAGCCCTCAAAGTCCTATAGCACTCAGACCTGACTGATTGCCCCATGGAGAAACTTGCACATAGGGCTTTAAATGCTAGCAACTGAGCCCACCGCAAACACCGAACCCCAAATACTACCAGAGCCGTCAGCTGCCACTTTCCCCAATAGCAGAGGTCTTCTGAGGCGGTCACCAAGATCCCAAAACTTAGCCCTTCACCGCCCAAACCACATCACTGGCCCGAGCCCTCCACCAACACACCTGAGGCCTTCATCACACATCATCCAGAGGACTGAGCCAAGAGATGGGCACTATTCCCCCCCCCCCCATGACACTGACCCCAACACTACCATGTTACTGCCCCTCTGCCACCCGATCACTGGTCCAAGTCCTCCACCAACACACCCGAGGCCTTCATCACACATCACCCAGAGTACTTTGAGCCAAGAGATGGGCACTATTCCCCCCCCCCCATGACACTGACCCCAACACTACCATGTTACTGCCCCTCTGCCACCCGATCACTGGTCCAAGTCCTCCACCAACACACCCGAGGCCTTCATCACACATCACCCAGAGTACTCTGAGCCAAGAGATGGGCACTATCCCCCCATGTCACTGACCCCAACACTACCATGTTACTGCCCCTCTGCCACCCCATCACTGGTACAAGTCCTCCACCAACACACCCGAGGCCTTCATCACACATCACCCAGAGTACTCTGAGCCAGGAGATGGGCACTATTCCCCCCCCATGTCACTGACCCCAACACTACCATGTTACTGCCCCTCTGCCACCCCATCACTGGTCCAAGTCCTCCACCAACACACCCGAGGCCTTCATCACACATCACCCAGAGTACTCTGAGCCAGGAGATGGGCACTATTCCCCCCCCATGTCACTGACCCCAACACACTACCATGTTACTGCCCCTCTGCCACCCCATCACTGGTCCAAGTCCTCCACCAACACACCCGAGGCCTTCATCACACATCACCCAGAGTACTCTGAGCCAGGAGATGGGCACTATCCCCCCCCCCCCATGACACTGACCCCTCCACCACCACCTCACCTTCTTCATGATGCCGGTCTTCCTCTTGCTGAACGTGGTGTATCTCCGCAGCTTGTTATCGATGAACTCCATCTTTATCTTCACGCGGCCCCGGGTCTTCTTGCCCGGTTTGGCCCCGGACACCCCGGAGCCCGGGTAACCTCCGCCGGCCACACCGGGGCCCCCCGGCTCCGGCATCCCGAGCTCCAGCTCCGTCAGTCCGCGCTTCACCCCCCGAGAGGCGGCCGGAGCCTCGTCCTCATCCCCGGAGTCCGAGGTGACCTCGCTGCCGCTGTACACCTGTCCGCTCCCCGGGATCACATCGTAGCGGGGAACCCCCTGTGGCCTTCCCCGGCCCGGAGAGCTCCCGTTCCCGGCCCTACGCGGCAGCCCGGGGCTCCGACCCAGAGACCCGGATCCGTTCCCCGAGGAGGCCCCGACCTGGCTGGGCAGCATGTCACCAGATGCCGGTAGCTGGGCCCATCCACGGCCGCCTTATACCGAGCTCCGCTCCCGGGATCTCCTCACAGCTCTCTCCCGGCTTCCCCGCGCGCACCGCCGCAGCCAATCACAGTGCGCACCCGTCACTGACAGCAGATCCCTCCACCAGCGCCGGCACTACTTCCCCTCTCATGTCTAGACCCAGCCAGCGGGCGCACGGATACCGCTCTCTCCCGCGGACTATTTTCACCCATATAAAGCGAGTCAATGTTTCCTTTTATGGCAAAGCCTGTCCATATATGGTGAGTCACCGCACGCTGCTCTCATTGGTGGGAGCTGGGAAAAAGGCACAGTGCTGATTGGACCATCGGGAAGAAGAGGCGGGAGGAAACCATACGTGTGGCGTCACAGAGTTCGCCTCCTCCGTACCACATGTCATCGCAACGGTAAAGCCCCCGCCCCCTCCCCCTCCAGTGGCTTATCACGTGACATAACTGCCCCCGACAGGAATATACCCCAGACTCTGACAGGAAATATACCCCAGACACTGACAGGAAATATACCCCAGACACTGACAGGGAATATACCCCAGACATTAGGAATATACCCCAGACACTGACAGGGAATATACCCCAGACATTAGGAATATACCCCAGACACTGACAGGAAATATACCCCAGACATTAGGAATATACCCCAGACATTAGGAATATACCCCAGACTCTGACAGGGAATATACCCCAGACATTAGGAATATACCCCAGACTCTGACAGGGAATATACCCCAGACATTAGGAATATACCCCAGACTCTGACAGGGAATATACCCCAGACATTAGGAATATACCCCAGACTCTGACAGGGAATATACCCCAGACACTGACAGGAAATATACCCCAGACACTGACAGGAAATATACCCCAGACATTAGGAATATACCCCAGACTCTGACAGGGAATATACCCCAGACTCTGACAGGGAATATACCCCAGACATTAGGAATATACCCCAGACACTGACAGGAATATACCCCAGACACTGACAGGGAATATACCCCAGACATTAGGAATATACCCCAGACACTGACAGGGAATATACCCCAGACATTAGGAATATACCCCAGACATTAGGAATATACCCCAGACTCTGACAGGAAATATACCCCAGACATTAGGAATATACCCCAGACACTGACAGGGAATATACCCCAGACATTAGGAATATACCCCAGACACTGACAGGAAATATACCCCAGACATTAGGAATATACCCCAGACTCTGACAGGGAATATACCCCAGACATTAGGAATATACCCCAGACACTGACAGGGAATATACCCCAGACATTAGGAATATACCCCAGACATTAGGAATATACCCCAGACATTAGGAATATACCCCAGATACTGACAGGAAATATACCCCAGACATTAGAAATATACCCCAGACATTAGGAATATACCCCAGATACCGACAGGGAATATACCCCAGATACTGACAGGGAATATACCCCAGACATTAGGAATATACCCCAGACATTAGGAATATACCCCAGACACTGACAGGAAATATACCCCAGACATTAGAAATATACCCCAGACATTAGGAATATACCCCAGATACTGACAGGAAATATACCCCAGACACTGACAGGAAATATACCCCAGACATTAGGAATATACCCCAGACTCTGACAGGAAATATACCCCAGACATTAGGAATATACCCCAGACACTGACAGGAAATATACCCCAGACACTGACAGGGAATATACCCCAGACACTGACAGGAAATATACCCCAGACACTGACAGGGAATATACCCCAGACACTGACAGGGAATATACCCCAGATACTGACAGGGAATATACCCCAGACTCTGACAGGAAATATACCCCAGATACTGACAGGGAATATACCCCAGACTCTGACAGGAAATATACCCCAGACATTAGGAATATACCCCAGACTCTGACAGGAAATATACCCCAGACAGTGACAGGAAATATACCCCAGACTCTGACAGGGAATATACCCCAGACTCTGACAGGAAATATACCCCAGACATTAGGAATATACCCCAGACTCTGACAGGAAATATACCCCAGATACTGACAGGGAATATACCCCAGACATTAGGAATATACCCCAGACATTAGGAATATACCCCAGACTCTGACAGGAAATATACCCCAGACAGTGACAGGAAATATACCCCAGACACTGACAGGGAATATACCCCAGACTCTGACAGGAAATATACCCCAGACATTAGGAATATACCCCAGACACTGACAGGGAATATACCCCAGACATTAGGAATATACCCCAGACACTGACAGGGAATATACCCCAGACTCTGACAGGAAATATACCCCAGACATTAGGAATATACCCCAGACACTGACAGGAATATACCCCAGACACTGACAGGAATATACCCCAGACTCTGACAGGGAATATACCCCAGACTCTGACAGGAAATATACCCCAGACATTAGGAATATACCCCAGACACTGACAGGGAATATACCCCAGACTCTGACAGGAAATATACCCCAGACATTAGGAATATACCCCAGACACTGACAGGGAATATACCCCAGACATTAGGAATATACCCCAGACACTGACAGGAAATATACCCCAGACATTAGAAATATACCCCAGACTCTGACAGGGAATATACCCCAGACTCTGACAGAAAATATACCCCAGACATTAGGAATATACCCCAGACACTGACAGGGAATATACCCCAGACACTGACAGGAATATACCCCAGACACTGACAGGAATATACCCCAGACATTAGGAATATACCCCAGACTCTGACAGGAAATATACCCCAGACATTAGAAATATACCCCAGACATTAGGAATATACCCCAGATACTGACAGGAAATATACCCCAGACATTAGGAATATACCCCAGACACTGACAGGAAATATACCCCAGACATTAGGAATATACCCCAGACACTGACAGGAAATATACCCCAGATACTGACAGGGAATATACCCCAGACATTAGGAATATACCCCAGACATTAGGAATATACCCCAGACACTGACAGGAAATATACCCCAGACTCTGACAGGGAATATACCCCAGACACTGACAGGAAATATACCCCAGACTCTGACAGGGAATATACCCCAGACTCTGACAGGAAATATACCCCAGATACTGACAGGGAATATACCCCAGACTCTGACAGGAAATATACCCCAGACATTAGGAATATACCCCAGACTCTGACAGGAAATATACCCCAGACACTGACAGGAAATATACCCCAGACTCTGACAGGGAATATACCCCAGACTCTGACAGGAAATATACCCTAGACTCTGACAGGAAATATACCCCAGACTCTGACAGGGAATATACCCCAGACTCTGACAGGGAATATACCCCAGACTCTGACAGGAAATATACCCCAGACATTAGGAATATACCCCAGACTCTGACAGGAAATATACCCCAGACACTGACAGGAATATACCCCAGACATTAGGAATATACCCCAGACTCTGACAGGAAATATACCCCAGACATTAGAAATATACCCCAGACATTAGGAATATACCCCAGACTCTGACAGGAAATATACCCCAGACATTAGAAATATACCCCAGACATTAGGAATATACCCCAGATACTGACAGGAAATATACCCCAGATACTGACAGGGAATATACCCCAGACATTAGAAATATACCCCAGACTCTGACAGGGAATATACCCCAGACATTAGAAATATACCCCAGACTCTGACAGGGAATATACCCCAGACATTAGAAATATACCCCAGACTCTGACAGGGAATATACCCCAGACATTAGGAATATACCCCAGACACTGACAGGAAATATACCCCAGACTCTGACAGGAAATATACCCCAGACATTAGGAATATACCCCAGACACTGACAGGAATATACCCCAGACATTAGGAATATACCCCAGACTCTGACAGGAAATATACCCCAGACATTAGAAATATACCCCAGACATTAGGAATATACCCCAGACTCTGACAGGAAATATACCCCAGATATTAGGAATATACCCCAGACTCTGACAGGAAATATACCCCAGACACTGACAGGAATATACCCCAGACATTGGGAATATACCCCAGACTCTGACAGGAAATATACCCCAGACATTAGAAATATACCCCAGACATTAGAAATATACCCCAGACATTAGGAATATACCCCAGATACTGACAGGAAATATACCCCAGACTCTGACAGGAAATATACCCCAGACTCTGACAGGAAATATACCCCAGACTCTGACAGGAAATATACCCCAGACATTAGGAATATACCCCAGACACTGACAGGAAATATACCCCAGACTCTGACAGGAAATATACCCCAGACATTAGGAATATACCCCAGACACTGACAGGAATATACCCCAGACATTAGGAATATACCCCAGACTCTGACAGGAAATATACCCCAGACATTAGAAATATACCCCAGACATTAGGAATATACCCCAGACTCTGACAGGAAATATACCCCAGATATTAGGAATATACCCCAGACTCTGACAGGAAATATACCCCAGACACTGACAGGAATATACCCCAGACATTGGGAATATACCCCAGACTCTGACAGGAAATATACCCCAGACATTAGAAATATACCCCAGACATTAGAAATATACCCCAGACATTAGGAATATACCCCAGATACTGACAGGAAATATACCCCAGACTCTGACAGGAAATATACCCCAGACTCTGACAGGAAATATACCCCAGACTCTGACAGGAAATATACCCCAGACATTAGGAATATACCCCAGACACTGACAGGAAATATACCCCAGACTCTGACAGGAAATATACCCCAGACATTAGGAATATACCCCAGACACTGACAGGAAATATACCCCAGACATTAGGAATATACCCCAGACTCTGACAGGAAATATACCCCAGACATTAGAAATATACCCCAGACTCTGACAGGGAATATACCCCAGACTCTGACAGGAAATATACCCCAGACATTAGGAATATACCCCAGACTCTGACAGGAAATATACCCCAGACATTAGGAATATACCCCAGACATTAGGAATATACCCCAGATACTGACAGGAATATACCCCAGACATTAGAAATATACCCCAGACTCTGACAGGAAATATACCCCAGACATTAGAAATATACCCCAGACTCTGACAGGAAATATACCCCAGACATTAGGAATATACCCCAGACTCTGACAGGGAATATACCCCAGACTCTGACAGGAAATATACCCCAGACATTAGGAATATACCCCAGACTCTGACAGGAAATATACCCCAGACATTAGGAATATACCCCAGACATTAGGAATATACCCCAGATACTGACAGGAATATACCCCAGACATTAGAAATATACCCCAGACTCTGACAGGAAATATACCCCAGACATTAGAAATATACCCCAGACTCTGACAGGAAATATACCCCAGACATTAGGAATATACCCCAGACTCTGACAGGAAATATACCCCAGACATTAGGAATATACCCCAGATACTGACAGGAATATACCCCAGACATTAGGAATATACCCCAGACTCTGACAGGAAATATACCCCAGACATTAGAAATATACCCCAGACTCTGACAGGAAATATACCCCAGACATTAGGAATATACCCCAGACTCTGACAGGAAATATACCCCAGACATTAGGAATATACCCCAGACTCTGACAGGAAATATACCCCAGACATTAGAAATATATCCCAGACTCTGACAGGGAATATACCCCAGACTCTGACAGGAAATATACCCCAGACATTAGGAATATACCCCAGACTCTGACAGGAAATATACCCCAGACATTAGGAATATACCCCAGACATTAGGAATATACCCCAGACATTAGAAATATACCCCAGACTCTGACAGGAAATATACCCCAGACATTAGGAATATACCCCAGACTCTGACAGGGAATATACCCCAGACATTAGGAATATACCCCAGACTCTGACAGGAAATATACCCCAGACATTAGGAATATACCCCAGACTCTGACAGGAAATATACCCCAGACTCTGACAGGAAATATACCCCAGACATTAGAAATATACCCCAGACTCTGACAGGAAATATACCCCAGACATTAGGAATATACCCCAGACTCTGACAGGAAATATACCCCAGACTCTGACAGGAAATATACCCCAGACATTAGAAATATACCCCAGACTCTGACAGGGAATATACCCCAGACTCTGACAGGAAATATACCCCAGACATTAGGAATATACCCCAGACTCTGACAGGAAATATACCCCAGACATTAGGAATATACCCCAGACATTAGGAATATACCCCAGATACTGACAGGAATATACCCCAGACATTAGGAATATACCCCAGACACTGACAGGAAATATACCCCAGACACTGACAGGAAATATACCCCAGATACTGACAGGAAATATACCCCAGACATTAGGAATATACCCCAGACACTGACAGGAAATATACCCCAGACTCTGACAGGAAATATACCCCAGACATTAGGAATATACCCCACACTCTGACAGGAAATATACCCCAGACACTGACAGGAATATACCCCAGACATTAGGAATATACCCCAGACTCTGACAGGAAATATACCCCAGACATTAGAAATATACCCCAGACATTAGAAATATACCCCAGACATTAGGAATATACCCCAGATACTGACAGGAAATATACCCCAGACTCTGACAGGAAATATACCCCAGACTCTGACAGGAAATATACCCCAGACACTGACAGGAAATATACCCCAGACACTGACAGGAAATATACCCCAGACATTAGGAATATACCCCAGACATTAGAAATATACCCCAGACTCTGACAGGGAATATACCCCAGACATTAGAAATATACCCCAGACTCTGACAGGGAATATACCCCAGACATTAGGAATATACCCCAGACTCTGACAGGAAATATACCCCAGACTCTGACAGGAAATATACCCCAGACTCTGACAGGGAATATACCCCAGACATTAGAAATATACCCCAGACTCTGACAGGGAATATACCCCAGACATTAGAAATATACCCCAGACTCTGACAGGGAATATACCCCAGACATTAGGAATATACCCCAGACACTGACAGGAAATATACCCCAGACTCTGACAGGAAATATACCCCAGACATTAGGAATATACCCCAGACACTGACAGGAATATACCCCAGACATTAGGAATATACCCCAGACTCTGACAGGAAATATACCCCAGACATTAGAAATATACCCCAGACATTAGGAATATACCCCAGACTCTGACAGGAAATATACCCCAGATATTAGGAATATACCCCAGACTCTGACAGGAAATATACCCCAGACACTGACAGGAATATACCCCAGACATTGGGAATATACCCCAGACTCTGACAGGAAATATACCCCAGACATTAGAAATATACCCCAGACATTAGAAATATACCCCAGACATTAGGAATATACCCCAGATACTGACAGGAAATATACCCCAGACTCTGACAGGAAATATACCCCAGACTCTGACAGGAAATATACCCCAGACTCTGACAGGAAATATACCCCAGACATTAGGAATATACCCCAGACACTGACAGGAAATATACCCCAGACTCTGACAGGAAATATACCCCAGACATTAGGAATATACCCCAGACACTGACAGGAAATATACCCCAGACATTAGGAATATACCCCAGACTCTGACAGGAAATATACCCCAGACATTAGAAATATACCCCAGACTCTGACAGGGAATATACCCCAGACTCTGACAGGAAATATACCCCAGACATTAGGAATATACCCCAGACTCTGACAGGAAATATACCCCAGACATTAGGAATATACCCCAGACATTAGGAATATACCCCAGATACTGACAGGAATATACCCCAGACATTAGAAATATACCCCAGACTCTGACAGGAAATATACCCCAGACATTAGAAATATACCCCAGACTCTGACAGGAAATATACCCCAGACATTAGGAATATACCCCAGACTCTGACAGGAAATATACCCCAGACATTAGAAATATACCCCAGACTCTGACAGGGAATATACCCCAGACTCTGACAGGAAATATACCCCAGACATTAGGAATATACCCCAGACTCTGACAGGAAATATACCCCAGACATTAGGAATATACCCCAGACATTAGGAATATACCCCAGATACTGACAGGAATATACCCAAGACATTAGAAATATACCCCAGACTCTGACAGGAAATATACCCCAGACATTAGGAATATACCCCAGATACTGACAGGAATATACCCCAGACATTAGGAATATACCCCAGACTCTGACAGGAAATATACCCCAGACATTAGAAATATACCCCAGACTCTGACAGGAAATATACCCCAGACATTAGGAATATACCCCAGACATTAGGAATATACCCCAGACATTAGGAATATACCCCAGACTCTGACAGGAAATATACCCCAGACATTAGGAATATACCCCAGACTCTGACAGGAAATATACCCCAGACATTAGAAATATATCCCAGACTCTGACAGGGAATATACCCCAGACTCTGACAGGAAATATACCCCAGACATTAGGAATATACCCCAGACTCTGACAGGAAATATACCCCAGACATTAGGAATATACCCCAGACATTAGGAATATACCCCAGACATTAGAAATATACCCCAGACTCTGACAGGAAATATACCCCAGACATTAGGAATATACCCCAGACTCTGACAGGGAATATACCCCAGACATTAGGAATATACCCCAGACTCTGACAGGAAATATACCCCAGACATTAGGAATATACCCCAGACTCTGACAGGAAATATGCCCCAGACTCTGACAGGAAATATACCCCAGACATTAGAAATATACCCCAGACTCTGACAGGAAATATACCCCAGACATTAGGAATATACCCCAGACTCTGACAGGAAATATACCCCAGACTCTGACAGGAAATATACCCCAGACATTAGAAATATACCCCAGACTCTGACAGGGAATATACCCCAGACTCTGACAGGAAATATACCCCAGACATTAGGAATATACCCCAGACTCTGACAGGAAATATACCCCAGACATTAGGAATATACCCCAGACATTAGGAATATACCCCAGATACTGACAGGAATATACCCCAGACACTGACAGGAAATATACCCCAGACACTGACAGGAAATATACCCCAGATACTGACAGGAAATATACCCCAGACATTAGGAATATACCCCAGACACTGACAGGAAATATACCCCAGACTCTGACAGGAAATATACCCCAGACATTAGGAATATACCCCAGACTCTGACAGGAAATATACCCCAGACACTGACAGGAATATACCCCAGACATTAGGAATATACCCCAGACTCTGACAGGAAATATACCCCAGACATTAGAAATATACCCCAGACATTAGAAATATACCCCAGACATTAGGAATATACCCCAGATACTGACAGGAAATATACCCCAGACTCTGACAGGAAATATACCCCAGACTCTGACAGGAAATATACCCCAGACACTGACAGGAAATATACCCCAGACACTGACAGGAAATATACCCCAGACATTAGGAATATACCCCAGACATTAGAAATATACCCCAGACTCTGACAGGGAATATACCCCAGACATTAGAAATATACCCCAGACTCTGACAGGGAATATACCCCAGACATTAGGAATATACCCCAGACTCTGACAGGAAATATACCCCAGACTCTGACAGGAAATATACCCCAGATACTGACAGGGAATATACCCCAGACTCTGACAGGGAATATACCCCAGACATTAGGAATATACCCCAGACTCTGACAGGAAATATACCCCAGATACTGACAGGGAATATACCCCAGACATTAGGAATATACCCCAGACTCTGACAGGAAATATACCCCAGACTCTGACAGGAAATATACCCCAGACACTGACAGGAAATATACCCTAGACTCTGACAGGAAATATACCCCAGACTCTGACAGGGAATATACCCCAGACTCTGACAGGGAATATACCCCAGACATTAGGAATATACCCCAGACTCTGACAGGAAATATACCCCAGATACTGACAGGGAATATACCCCAGACATTAGAAATATACCCCAGACTCTGACAGGGAATATACCCCAGACATTAGAAATATACCCCAGACTCTGACAGGGAATATACCCCAGACATTAGGAATATACCCCAGACACTGACAGGAATATACCCCAGACACTGACAGGAAATATACCCCAGACTCTGACAGGAAATATACCCCAGACATTAGGAATATACCCCAGACTCTGACAGGAAATATACCCCAGACACTGACAGGAATATACCCCAGACATTAGGAATATACCCCAGACTCTGACAGGAAATATACCCCAGACTCTGACAGGAAATATACCCCAGACATTAGAAATATACCCCAGACATTAGGAATATACCCCAGATACTGACAGGAAATATACCCCAGACTCTGACAGGAAATATACCCCAGACTCTGACAGGAAATATACCCCAGACACTGACAGGAAATATACCCCAGACATTAGGAATATACCCCAGACACTGACAGGAAATATACCCCAGACATTAGGAATATACCCCAGACTCTGACAGGAAATATACCCCAGACTCTGACAGGAAATATACCCCAGATACTGACAGGGAATATACCCCAGACTCTGACAGGGAATATACCCCAGACATTAGGAATATACCCCAGACTCTGACAGGAAATATACCCCAGATACTGACAGGGAATATACCCCAGACATTAGGAATATACCCCAGACATTAGGAATATACCCCAGATACTGACAGGAAATATACCCCAGACTCTGACAGGAAATATACCCCAGACTCTGACAGGAAATATACCCCAGACATTAGGAATATACCCCAGACACTGACAGGAATTATACCCCAGATACTGACAGGGAATATACCCCAGACATTAGAAATATACCCCAGACTCTGACAGGGAATATACCCCAGACATTAGAAATATACCCCAGACTCTGACAGGGAATATACCCCAGACATTAGGAATATACCCCAGACTCTGACAGGAAATATACCCCAGACACTGACAGGAATATACCCCAGACATTAGGAGTATACCCCAGACACTGACAGGAAATATACCCCAGACTCTGACAGGAAATATACCCCAGACATTAGGAATATACCCCAGACTCTGACAGGAAATATACCCCAGACACTGACAGGAATATACCCCAGACATTAGGAATATACCCCAGACTCTGACAGGAAATATACCCCAGACATTAGAAATATACCCCAGACATTAGAAATATACCCCAGACATTAGGAATATACCCCAGATACTGACAGGAAATATACCCCAGACTCTGACAGGAAATATACCCCAGACTCTGACAGGAAATATACCCCAGACATTAGGAATATACCCCAGACACTGACAGGAAATATACCCCAGACACTGACAGGAAATATACCCCAGACATTAGGAATATACCCCAGACTCTGACAGGAAATATACCCCAGACTCTGACAGGAAATATACCCCAGATACTGACAGGGAATATACCCCAGACTCTGACAGGGAATATACCCCAGACATTAGGAATATACCCCAGACTCTGACAGGAAATATACCCCAGATACTGACAGGGAATATACCCCAGACATTAGGAATATACCCCAGACTCTGACAGGAAATATACCCCAGACACTGACAGGAAATATACCCTAGACTCTGACAGGAAATATACCCCAGACTCTGACAGGGAATATACCCCAGACTCTGACAGGGAATATACCCCAGACTCTGACAGGGAATATACCCCAGACATTAGAAATATACCCCAGACTCTGACAGGAAATATACCCCAGACATTAGAAATATACCCCAGACTCTGACAGGAAATATACCCCAGATACTGACAGGGAATATACCCCAGACATTAGAAATATACCCCAGACTCTGACAGGGAATATACCCCAGACATTAGAAATATACCCCAGACTCTGACAGGGAATATACCCCAGACATTAGGAATATACCCCAGACTCTGACAGGAAATATACCCCAGACACTGACAGGAATATACCCCAGACACTGACAGGAAATATACCCCAGACTCTGACAGGAAATATACCCCAGACATTAGGAATATACCCCAGACTCTGACAGGAAATATACCCCAGACACTGACAGGAATATACCCCAGACATTAGTTATATACCCCAGACTCTGACAGGAAATATACCCCAGACATTAGAAATATACCCCAGACATTAGAAATATACCCCAGACATTAGGAATATACCCCAGATACTGACAGGAAATATACCCCAGACTCTGACAGGAAATATACCCCAGACTCTGACAGGAAATATACCCCAGACTCTGACAGGAAATATACCCCAGACACTGACAGGAAATATACCCCAGACATTAGGAATATACCCCAGACACTGACAGGAAATATACCCCAGACTCTGACAGGAAATATACCCCAGACATTAGGAATATACCCCAGACACTGACAGGAAATATACCCCAGACACTGACAGGAAATATACCCCAGACATTAGGAATATACCCCAGACTCTGACAGGAAATATACCCCAGACTCTGACAGGAAATATACCCCAGATACTGACAGGGAATATACCCCAGACATTAGGAATATACCCCAGACATTAGGAATATACCCCAGACTCTGACAGGAAATATACCCCAGATACTGACAGGGAATATACCCCAGACATTAGGAATATACCCCAGACATTAGGAATATACCCCAGACTCTGACAGGAAATATACCCCAGACACTGACAGGAAATATACCCTAGACTCTGACAGGGAATATACCCCAGACTCTGACAGGGAATATACCCCAGACTCTGACAGGGAATATACCCCAGACTCTGACAGGGAATATACCCCAGACTCTGACAGGGAATATACCCCAGACATTAGGAATATACCCCAGACTCTGACAGGAAATATACCCCAGATACTGACAGGGAATATACCCCAGACATTAGAAATATACCCCAGACTCTGACAGGGAATATACCCCAGACATTAGAAATATACCCCAGACTCTGACAGGGAATATACCCCAGACATTAGGAATATTCCCCAGACATTAGTGTCACGAAAGCCAGATAATAGGAATGGTCCTGATCGCTGCTAGAGTGACAGCTACCCCCAGAGAGGTGCGGAGTCTAATGGTGGAGAGGTGTTCACCAGGGATTCCCGCAGGGGAATATGACCTTAGCTGCTTTCCACCGCAGGTCGCGGTCCTCTATGGGGTGCAGAGCAGAGAATGCACAGAACCACCAAGTAGTTGTTAGGCAGAACCGTAGTAGTAATGAAGAGATACACGGCAGAGAGCTGGAGCTCTGAGGTTCACACAGGTGTATAACTCTGGAACAGGACAGATGATGAGCGATGCTCTGCAGTGATAATGCTGGGAAGCAATCAGCTGCACAGGTAACTGCTGAGTAGTGATGAGATGTACAGGTAATGCTGAGAATCAGTGAACAGCACAGGTATTGCTGAGAAGTGGTGAGATGTACAGGAAGTTGCTGAGAAGCAGTGAGCAGCAGTGGAATTCTGAGTAGCAACAGGCTGCACCATCCACAATGTCAGGAACAACAGGAGTCAGGGGAGATGCTTCATATTAGGTAGAGAGACCTGATTATCTGACACCCATTAAAGGGAGGAGGGCCCTTATAAAGGGAACTGGTTGCAGATGATCCAGTCACTGCGGAGCAGAGGTTTTGAAGGTTCCCAGGGAAATGCATGTGCAGACCACTAGGCAAGATGGCGTCCGATGATAGAGGAACACCAGGCCGAACAGCAGATAGCGGTAACCAAGGGAAACCAAAGCACACAGGGCGAAACTGGTGAGATACGTGATAGTATCCCCCCCCCTAAAAAAGGTGGGCACTGAACACCTAAGGTTTTGGTTTCCTGGCATTTTTCTTATGAAATGTTTTCATCAGAGCTGGAGCATGAACATTGGAGGCATCGATCCAAGCACACTCCTCGGGACCGTATCTCTTCCAGTCGACTAGATATTTTATTTTGCCTCGTTAGATCTTAGAATCCAATATCTGTGAAATCTTGAATTCATCTGAATGCTGCACCATTGGAGGAGCCGAAGTTGCCAGAGTAGAGGAAAACCAATTAATAGTAAGAGGTTTAATGAGAGACACATGGAACGAATTAGCAATCCGTAGTGAATCTGGTAATTTCAGCTTGACTGACACAGGATTTTATAAGGACCGATATAACGGGGTGCAAATTTCATGAATGGGACTCGAAGACGAATATTCTTGGTTGATAACCAAACTTTGTCTCTCACTTTCAGCGGAGGTACGGCTCGGCGTCTTCTATCTGCAAACCGTTTATATAGATGAGATGCCTTCCTAAGACATTTGAGAGTCCGATCCCATATGGACAAGAAATCTCGGTGGAGTTTGTTGGCAGCTGGAACTTGAGTTGGAGAAACGGTCTTGAAGCTGGGTAGAACAGGATGTAACCCATACACAATAGAAAATGAGGCGGATAAAACACAATCGGAGCGGCTCGGCAGAACTATCTTCTAGATCCACCCCTGCATGCAGGCGGACTATCTAATAGATAATTGAGCAAGCAGCGGAGCTGAAGGCGGACCAGTCAGCGGAATAAAATGTGCCATTTTCGAAAAGCGGTCAACAACCACCCATACAGTATTAAATCTCTTGCAAGGGTTAGGGTTAGGGTGAGGAATAATTCTGGATGAACTGCCTGTAATAGTTGGCGAATCCCAAGAAACGTTGGATGGCTTTCAGGCCGGAGGGAATAGGCCAGTTGATAATAGCTTTGACTTTCTCGAGATCCATGCGTAGTCCTTGTCCCAAGACCATGTAACTAAAAAAGGTAGTTTTCGATGTTTCGAAAACACATTTCTCAAGTTTACAAAAGAGCTGGTTAGCTCTGAGCCTAGACAGCACCTCCATTACATGAGCCCGATGAGACTTTAAATCCTGCGAGAAAATCAAAATATCCAAGTAGACGACAACAGCAGAATGCAGAAGGTCTCTGAAAATTTTGTTCACAAAACTTTGGAACACTGCTGGGGCATTGCTGAGTCCAAATAGCATAACCAGGTATTCGTAGTGGCCATTTCTAGTATTAAATGCCGTTTTCTACTCATCTCCGTCATGTATTCTGATAAGATTATAGGCGCCCCTCGGGTCCAATTTGGTAAATATCTGTGCCCTCTGTATTCGGTCGAATAATTATGTGACCAGAGGAATGGGATACCGATTTTTTTAAGGTGATAGCATTGAGACCTCTGTAGTCAATACAAGGATGTAATGTCCCGTCTTTTTTATTTAACAAGAAAAAATCCTGCACCCGCTGGAGAGGTAGATGGTCGAATAAAGCCTCGAGCAAGGTTTTCTTTCACGTTCTGACACGGCTTGCGTTACAGGAACAGACAGAGGAAAGACCCGACCCCTGGGTGGTATTTTGTCAGGAAGAATATCAATAGCACAGTCCCAAATGCGGTGAGGAGGTAGTAATTCAGATCTTCGTTTATCAAATACATCTGCAAATGATTGATACTGGGATGGAAGCGAAGTTTTGGCAGTTGCGGAGAGAGATGTCATGCTGAGTAGAGGTTTCACTTGAAGCAGGCAGTTGGAATGGCAAGAAGGACCCCAGGACAATATCTGAGAAGAGGACCAATCGATTTGAGGGGAATGCAATTGTAACCACAGAAGACCCAGAATGATGGGACTAGTGGTGCACGCCAATACATAAAAATAAATTTTCTCGAAATGTAATTGTCACATGGCGGTCCTTCGGTTTCTACAACCGAGGTCCGACACACTTATCTGTTTCACGTTGACCTCCATGCCCCAGGTGTTGGTGTCCTGTTTTCGACTCTGTGCATGCGCGGAATCAATCCTTTATGTCGTCTGCATGCTCCTATTGGTTAACCAATTCTGGCTCCAAACTTTAAAAGGTACTTCCCTCTTCACTTCAGGGCCTGTTGATCATGTTACCTGCCTGGTATCAGACTTGCCTTCTATTCTCCCTGCGTGTTCCATTGGTCTTCAGAGCTCCATCTCTCTACTGTGACGCTGGCTCCAAGAGCTTACGCTCCATCTCTCCACTGTGCCACTGGCTCCAAGAGCTTACGCTCCATCTCTTCACTGTGCCACTGGATCTAAGAGCTTACGCTCCACTGTGCCGCTGGCTCCAAGAGCTTATGCTCCATCTCTCCACTGTGCCACTGGCTTTAAGAGCTTGCGCTCCATCTCTCCACTGTGCCGCTGGCTTTAAGAGCTTACGCTCCATCTCTCCACTGTGCCGCTGGCTTCAAAAGCTTACGCTCCATCTCTCCACTGTGCCGCTGGCTTTAAGAGCTTACGCTCCATCTCTCCACTGTGCCGCTGGCTCCAAGAGCTTACTCTCCATCTCTCCTCTGTGCCGCTGGCTCCAAGAGTGTACTCTCCATCTCTCCACTGTGCCGCTGGCTCCAAGAGCGTACTCTCCATCTCTCCACTGTGCCGCTGGCTTTAAGAGCTTACACTCCACCTCGCCACTGTGCCGCTGTCTCCAAGACCTTACGCTCCATTTCTCCACTGTACCACTGGCTCCAAGAGCTTACACTTTATCTTTCCACTGTATCGCTGGCTCAAGAGCGTCTGCTCCACCACTCCATTGTACTAATTCTCCACAAGAGCTTATGCTCCACCACTCCGCTGTATTAATTCTCCATAAGAGCTTATGCTTCATCATTCAGTTATTCTAATTGTCTACAGAGCTTGTGCTCCATTGTTTCTGCCATTACCTACTAGTGTCATTCTACTCATTCCCCTAAGGTTTCGCCTGATACTCCGGGTAGGGGCTGCGGGCGGACGCAGCTAAGACCAAACCCCCTTGTGGCGGTCCCTGGTGAACACCGTCCGTTCGTTAGACTTCGCGCCTTACCATGAGTAGCGTCAAATTAGGCAGACCAGAGAATCTTATCTAGCGAACCGTGACAGTAATGCTTCAATCTGAAGGGACAAAGGTTCCGTCCGGCATAGAATTTCCCTTTAGTAATTGGACTTCCATCAATAGCGGTAATGAGCACAGGTGTAGCTAGTGGACAGGTGGGCAGAGACAAGGATTTGACCACCGAGGAGGAAATAAAGTTCCCAGCTGCCCCAGAGTCCAGTAATGCTGATAACATTTTGGGACCAGAAGGTCCATGGAGAATTACTGGCATGGCACAAATAGAGGATGGACTGATATTCGGAGAGGATTTAAATGTCCCTATCCTGACTCCACGATCAGAAGTTAGGGTTTGGCATTTCCCTGCAGTTTGGAACAGGAAGCAAGAAGATGCCCAGGTTCACCACATTAAATAGATATTTTTTTTGAGATTCTTCTCTGTTTATCCTTAGGAGACAGTTTGGTTCGACCCAATTGCATCGGCTTGTCAGAGGAACTAGGAGACAAGGAACGAGAAGGTTTGTTGCCAACCCGTCGTGGAGATTCCATTTCAGATGCCCTTTCCCGATAATGGATATCCACTTTGTGGCATAACAAGATAAGAGCGTCAAGTGTAGAGGGTAACTCCTGGGGTGCCAATACATTTTTGATTCGTTCAGCGAGACCTTGCCAGAAGGTGGCTACTAAGGCCTTATTGTTCCATTGAAGTTCTAAAGACAAGGTTCTGAATTGGATCGCATATTGGGTGAGGGTTATGGAACCCTGACGCAGTCTGAGAAGACTAGAAGCGGCCGAAGAGACACGACCTGGTTCATCGAAAATTTTCCTGAATGTAGCCGTAAAAGCAGCAATATCTTGCAGAAGGGAATGATTCCTCTCCCAAAGGGGCGGAGCCCACGCAAGAGCTTGTCCTGATAACAGAAATATAATATATGCGACTTTAGAGCGGTCTGTGGGAAAGTTCTGGGGGAGTAGTTCGAATTGGATTGAGCATTAATTCAAGAATCCTCGACAATCCCTGGGCTCACCATCAAATTTTTGAGGAGTTGCCAGTCACAGGGAGGAGGAAAAACTGACAGGAACCATGGTCTTGGCCTCTGCTGAGGTAACAACAGGACGAACGGGAAATGATGTCTGTAGTGTGTCCAGACGTGATGCTAAAGCTTGAAGACATTGGAGAGTCTGAATTTGAGTGGCATCCTGGCTTTTGAAACGACCCACCAAATGTTGCAACAAGTCTTTGGCTGATGGTTCTCGATCAGGATCCATTCCTAACGGTCAGATCATACTGTCACGAAAGCCAGATAATGGGAATGGTCCTGATCGCTGCTAGATTGACAGCTTACCCCCAGAGAGGTGCAGAGTCTAACGGTGGAGAGGTGTTCACCAGGGATTCCCGCAAGAGAATATGGCCTTGGCTGCTTTCCACCGCAGGTCGCGGTCCTCTAGTGCAGAGCAGAGAATGCGCAGAACCACCAAGTAGTTGTTAGGCAGAACCGTAGTAGAAGTGAAGAGATGCACGTCAGAGAGCTGGAGTACTGAGGCCCACACAGGTGTATAACTGGAATAGGACCGATGATGAGCGATGCTCTGCAGTGATAATGCTGGGAAGCAATGAGCTACACAGGTGTTGCCGAGTAGTGATGAGCTGCACAGGTAGTCGCTGAGAAGCAGTGAGCAGCACAGGAATTCTGAGCTGTACAGGTAATGCTGAGAATCAGTGAACAGCACGGGTATTGCTGTGAAGTGGTGAGCTGCACAGGTGTTGCTGAGTAGTGATGATCTGCACAGGTAGTTGCTGAGAAGCAGTGAGCAGCACAGGAATTCTGAGCTGTACAGGTAATGCTGAGATTCAGTGAACAGCACAGGTATTGCTGAGAAGTGGTGAGATGTACAGGAAGTTGCTTAGAAGCAGCGAGCAGCAGTGGAATTCTGAGTAGCAATAAGCAATCTGTGTGACACTCCACAGAAAAGTTAGGTCACATAGTAGAATTGTTTAGTAAATCAGACAACATGCAAATGGTGATTGAAAAAAGTGTCACAGGCCACAACCCCTGGGGGTAGGAAGAGGTGTGGAAGCGTCTTTAAAAAGCTGAGATCAGGTACAGCAAATTGTCAGACTTTTGGGAAATCAATTCACATTGATAAGCTGGCCATCTTCCAAGCCAATTTCCCTTGGCCAGAATATACAACTTTGATGTAAGTTATTCTCTGAATCTAATCCTATTTATTTTAAACTGTTTTGATTGTGTATGTTATGTCAATCTATTAATTGCTTATTAATTATTTTTTATATCTGTATTCCCTGTACTTTTGTATATGAAATCTATAATTTAATATGTTGCGTCCTTGATACTCTAACGAATCCATTAGCCTGTTAAGAAGAAATAGCACGACCAAGTTAACCCTTTGAAGGCCGATGTGTGATTTGTTGATACATTTGATTAACAAGCTTAGTGTGTGCTTGCATTTACATTTGTGTAACAGTCTGGAGGTGTGAAGAGTTAACCCATTGTTCGCTGGTGTGGGTCTTGCTATTCTGTGAGCAGCTAGAAGACTTGTGTGCCAGTGTGGGACAATATATTGGGGTCCTATTGCCCGTATTCAATAGGTGGTGGCAAACCTGAAGTGTGTGAGGTGTGAGCGCTGTTTGGGGGCGATTCAGTAGGCCTATAACCTGTGTGATAGGTAGAGAGAGACTGCAGGCTGGAATCGTGTGACCTCATACAGCAAATCACCCTAAAGGCATGGCAGCTGGGAGAGTGTTTGGGACATCCAGAAATTATGAATATACCACTGATAGGAATATACCCCAGACACTAAGAGGAAATATACTCCAGACCCGCAGTTCCCAAAGTGTGCGCCGCGGCTCCCAGGGGTGCCGTGGCCAGGAAGAGGGGAAAAAAAAAAAAAAACTTACCAATCCGGAGGCGCCCAGGACCCAGCATCCTCCTCCCTCCTCGCTTCTCACTGAATGTCGGGCGTCACGTCTTCTCACGCCCGACATTCAGTGACAAGCGGCAGGAGAGGGGATGCTGGGTCCCGGGTTCCACCGAATTGGTAAGAAGAAAGAAGGTCAAGTATGGTAAGTAAAGAAACTGAGGGTAATGGTGATAGGAAACAGCAGTGGAGGGGCAAAAGAATTAAGGAGGGGGCACAGAGTGTGTGGATGCAGGGGCACAGTGTGTGGATGCAGGGGCACAGTGTGTGGATGCAGGGGAACAGAGTGCGTGGATGCAGGGGCACAGTGTGTGGATGCAGGGGCACAGTGTGTGGATGCAGGGGAACAGAGTGCGTGGATGAAGGGGCACGGTGTGTGGATAACGAGGGCACAGAGTGAGTGGATGCAGAGGGGGCACAGAGTGAGTGGATGCAGAGGGGGCACAGAGTGAGTGGATGCAGAGGGGGCACAGAGTGAGTGGATGCAGAGGGGGCACAGAGTGAGTGGATGCAGAGGGGGCACAGAGTGAGTGGATGCAGGGGGCACAGAGTGAGTGGATGCAGGGGAACAGATTGTGTGGATGAAGGGGCACAGAGTGAGTGGATGAAGGGGGCACAGAGTGTGTGGAGATGAAGGAGGGCACAGTGTCTGTGGATGATGGGGCACAGTGTGAATTAGCTGTAAATTATTCTTTGACAGAAATATAATTGAAAAAATGATATAAATATATTCTTTTCCCTTGGATTTATGTGTATTATTTTTGCATACAACTAATAAGTATTTCTGTCCTGACCTAAATATTTATTACGTTTTTTTGACTTCTTATAAAACGGGACTGCTCGGTAATTATTTTGGAGGGGTGCCTTGAAAAAATTATGGAGACTCTAAGGGTGCCGGGAACTGCAAAAGTTTGGGAACCACTGCTCCAGACAATAGGAATATACCCCAGATACTAAGAGGAAATACACCCCAGGCATTAGCAATTTACCCCTGACGCTGACATTAAATATACCACAGACATTAAGAATTTATTCTTAACACTGACAGGAAATATACCCCAGATGCTGACAGGAATATATCCAAGACATAGGGAATATACCCCAGATACTGACAGTATTGTACCCCAGACAGTAACAGAAATGTACCCCATACACTGCTAATTACATTATATGCCATCTGACTGTAGTTGACATGGTGATAATATGACACTGTACAGAATTATAAATCATTAATGTCAGCCTGAAGCAACAAATCAGGAAAATGGTAAATGCCATTAGTCTTAAAGACTGCCATAGTGATTTATGTTATAAAAAAAAAAAAAAAAGTCAACGTTTTTCATGTGATTGATGGTTTAACTTACTGCTTACTATCTGTCACACATCAGAGTGCAGCTATTAGTTTTCAAACCCGCTGTCTGGCACACTCCCTCTACTCTTCCCTCCGCTCCAGGCACAGAAGCCTTTGCCACAATCCTACTCTCCAACAGAAGGCGCATGGCCCTTTAAGAGCAGCTCTGAACCTGTGGCTATGTGTTCTGTCTTGTAACCCACCCCACTCTTCAGCTCACCTATTTAAACCTGCTCTGTGGACAGGCTTATGACAGAGTATTAGTCTCCATACCATTACTCCAGAGGTCCTGTTCATATTGTGACTGATTCCTGTGCATTCTGATCCAGACTGTTCCTGACTTCTCTTTTGCCTGTCGTTTGGTACTGTTTATTCCTGATTGCTGCTGACCCGGCTTGTTCTGACACTTGTTCCATTTCCTGATTTGACACCATGCAGCCCGTTTGTGTACCAGTCCCAGCTACGTTGACCAGACCCTTCTTGCTGTCCATACCAGCTCATCACACCTGGAGGCAACGCAGAGGGCCACAACATGCGAACCCACCAGCAACAAAGCCCAAACCTCCTTACGGGGGTCCCTGGTTGAACCGGGGGTTCATTAGACTCTTCACCTCTGTTACTGCCAGCACTAATTCAGGTTGGCGAAAGTGAATCCACTATATCCATTAGAATTGTGACAGTATACTCTGGCCATTGATTCTTCTGGTAATCCATTTTCTCTGGACCTTCTGCAACACCTTGTCAGCAGGCTGGAAAAGTAAGAAGCCAACTAGGACCAGTTGTTGCAATTTCTACAGGGTTTCTCCTGTCTCCTGGACACACTCCAACCTTCTCTGGGCATTCAGATGCCTCCAGCAACTCCTGTATAGTCACCTACTGTTATGGCGGCGCCATCCCAACGTCCTATTCCTGTACCACGGAAATACACCAGTACTTTGTATCACACCAGTAAACTTGTATGCTCCTCAGGTTCAGTCGCCTTGTCTTCCTTTCTATACTCAGATGCAGCTGGCAATTTCATCTTGGCTTCCCTAGTCACTAAGCTGGCTTATCCCACTCTCTCTCTCTTGATAATTCACTCTCCATAACAGCTATTGATGGTAGTAAGATTGCAAAAGTCGCAGTTCATCAGCATACTGCCCAACTTAACCTTACAAGTGGAAGCTCTGGACCAAGAAAGTACCTTTTTCTACATCAATCCCATAGTCCTGGACTTACCTGTCTGCGATTTCATTCTCTCATTATCAGGCCCGGTGCTCCCATTAGGCAAGGTTAGGCAATATCCTAGGGCGCCGGGCTCTGTAGGGCGCCTCAAAATAAAAAAAAAAGTGAAATCCACGGGGAGGAGAGAAGAGAAGGGGCTATGAATCTTACCTGCATGAAGCGGCTCCTCTCTGCTCTGTCTTCTCCCCCTCCGCTCACTGACAGTGACAGGCCGTGATGATGTCATCATCACGGCCCGACAGTGTCTGTGAGTAGAGGGGAGAAGACAGAGCAGAGAGGAGCCGCTTCATGCAGGTAAGTTAAAGAAAGACATGGGGAGGGAAGCGCAGCGGCGATTTTTAAAGGGGGGGGGCGGCGATTTTCAAACTATGCCTAGGGCGCCAAGGACCCTAGCACCGGCGCTGCTCATTATAGATTGGCATTCTGCGTAAGTATTTGCCTGAAGTGACTGGGGGTGGTTAATGAAGTGAATGGGAGGGTTAATGAAGTGACTGAGGAGGGGTTAATGAAGTGACGGGGGGGTTTAATGATTTGACTGGGGGAGTTAATGAAGTGACTGGGAAGGAGGGTTAATGAAATGACTGGGAGGGGTTAATGAAGTAACTGAGGAGGTTTAATTATTTGACTGGGGGGGTTAATTAAGTGACTGGGAGAGGATAATGAAGTGATGGGGGGCAAATTTAATGATTTCACTGGGGCGGGTTAATGAAGTAACTGAGGGGGGTTAATTTGACTGGGGAGATTAATGATGTGACTGGGAGGGGCTAATGAATTGACTGGGAGGGGCTAATGAATTGACTGAAGGGGGTTAATGAAGTGACTGAGGGGGGGTTAATGAAGTGACTGAGGGGGGGGGGTTAATGAAGTGACTTGGAGTGGTTAATGAAGTGACTGAGGGGGGTTAATGAATTGACTATGGAGGCTGACGAATTGGCTAGGGATGGTTAATGAATTGACTGGGGCGGTGAGCAAATGAGTGGGTGGTTGATGAAATGGATGGTGGGGGTTGATAAAAATGGCTGGCGGGATGTAGTGGATGGCGGGGGGAGCCGATGGAATAGCTTGTGGGCGGCATGATCTCTGTATTGTGTGGCGTAGACATTAGTATATGATTGTAAATAATTTTCATATATTTTATTGTCTATATCTGTAATAGGGGGTTGTTTTATATGGTCATAATGGAATGATGGGTTTGAATCATTCAGGGAATGTTAAAAATTTACACTATAATACAATTTTTGCACATTTTAAATACAGGACTCCAAGTATTCAGAAGCCAGCCAACTGACAACGCTCCAAGAACAAGCAAAAGAGAACACCAGGTAGACTATGCTGCAAGATCAAGTAAAAGATGAAGTGCAGAATGCAGTGATAACTAAGGCTAATGTTCACTATTATTATTAATAGTAATAACAGTGAACCCACATCTATATAAATAATGTAACATCCCTCCTGTCACCTGACTCAAGTGGGTGTTTAGGTTGTGTAGACTGTGTCCTGTCTGCAGCGATCTCACGTAGCGCAGTGCCTCCACCTTGGTCTGAGTGCAGTAGGTTCTTCGATGGGTAGTGTTCTAAACAATCAACACCAGAGGGAGACCAAGGAAACCTCCGCCCCTACTAATAAAACTACAGGCACACACAAGGAAAAATAAAACAGTAATATACAGTTTGGTATTTGAAAGCCACGCTGGCACTTTTATTGGTGAAGCGCAAGCTCCCAAAATATTTTTTATATCTATGCAGACTCTTTTTATATCAAAAATAATAATCTCACTTGGAATTTAAAAAACTTAGAAGAAATAACTTTCAAATAAAGTTTACAATAGAGATACTATAATGCAGTGCAATAACTACTATCTATGCTTACCAAGAGGTACCTCTATTTTAAATGCTAACCTGCTGTTACTCTACATATAGCAATAACCATAACCCATACTACACTTTACACTTTAGTAACATATAATTCAATTAATATAACAGATCATAAATCAACATATACACATTTGTCTATAATATGCAATTGAGTGGTCTTTTCCGGGTAATCTCCTCCTTTACTCCGCTAGCAGCAATACAAGTATAAATGGCCAGTAAAGATGTCACTGCTGTCAGTTTTCCTTCAACTTTAGCAAGACTTATATCATTTCACAATGTGAGACTTAAACTGTTAAATTTTCACTATTCCATTTGCAGCTTCATAGGAGACCAATTGATGACAATAAATGACCAGGTTATCTTGCTAGTTACCTTTGACAGTACATGTCTGTGATCAGGTCCCGAGTGTGTGGCCACCAGGGGCTGCCGGAAGGTTTTACATACTAACCTCATGGATTCAAATGAATCCAGGAGATGCAGCGCCTCCCGGGGGACCCAGCAGGCTGAGCCGCATACTGAAGCTCAGACAGTGGCGGATCCAGGGGGGGGGGGGCTGCCGGCGGCTGCACACTGTGCAGGTCCGTTCGGCAGTGATAATGTGCTGCCCGGCTGCTCTGATTGTGTTTTAAACACAATCAGAGCAGCGGGACAGCACACTTTCACTGCTGAACGGACCTGCACATACTGTGCAGCCGCCGGCAGCCTTAGAAGTTAGAAAGGGGGCGGGGCTAAAATCCCCCCCCCCCCCTTCCCTATATCGCCCGGGGTAGAAAAAAAATTCAAGATCCGCCCCTGAGCTCAGAGAGATCCAGGTAGCAGCAGCTGGGGACTGCTGACTTTCAAGCTCAAAGTATAAGCCTTAAAGCACAGCATTAACATGTAAGTGATGAGTGATTAAATCAGAGAGTACAATAGAATATTATCTAAACCAGTGGTCAGGGAACAGGGGTAAATTACCCCTAATGGGGTAAAAATGAAATTCCTGGGGGTAATGCTGCCGATTCACATGCTGTCAGTTGGATTGTAGACCCCTTTAAATGTGAAATTGCTGTTGTACAGGAAGAGCTTCAAGGATTGGCAGAGACACTTCTTGTGCTTTGATGCAATAATGAAGCACGTATTGCATTTGAAAACAAAGCAGATCTGTCATATTTTTGGATGTCAACAGCTGCAAAGGCATTCAAAATTGCACATGAGGAGGCAGTCAAAAACTTGCTGCCTTTTGCAACAACCTACCTTTGCGAAGAAGGATTTTCCACTCTAACGAACATAAAAACAAAGCAGAATAATCGACTGGACGCTGAAGACTGTATCCAAATACTCCAATATTGATGCCTTCGTATTAAAAATGAAGCAACATCATTTCTCCAAAACTTGAAGTTTTGAAGTTGAAGCTTTCAAAGAAATTTTGAATAGATTCAATAAAATTTAGAATTCTAATAATTAATAATATATGATTTCCTTCCTTTCAAATCAAGGGGGTAACGTTGGCGTATCTAAATATATTTGGGGGTAAAAGGTAAAAAAGTTCCCTGACCCCTGATCTAAACAATACCAAATTGATACAGTCTCTGAAAATGTTATTCAATGTATGTTGGAAGACGGCTTGGGCATTGCATAGGCCAAATGGCATTTTAAGATACACATAGTGTAGGAAGCAATCTTCCATTCATGAATCAATCTTCTTAATATTGGTATATGCACCTTACAAATCCAAGAAGCAAACAAGGAGTTTTTTTAATTAAGGGTAAAGATTTTTAATGTGTTCGATGAAGAATGTATTTTATTTGCATTTGTGAAGTCAATCAGAGGGGTTTAAAAGAGGAAGGAGGAAAATTGATTGATCACTAATGTTTGAGAAGAGAAACAGAAGGAATGTGGGATTCAGAGGCTAGGGAGCACCTTAAGTGAAAAAGATCAAACAAACTTGTAGGACCCAAGCTGATATTTTGTTAGATGTACCCGGAGTCTTTTATTTTTGGTGAAGAGCCACATTATAACAAACTGCAGTCTAGTACCTAACACCTTACTACAGGACCATGGTAGCTATGTCATCTGGGCCAGCTTTCACAAACAGCTAGCGATCAAAAGTTAAACAATATTCATAAAATTCAAAAACAGAGATGGTGCTGCCGATCACACATCTTTGATATAACGTGATGTTACAATCGATATTCTGTGAGTGCATTCACACTGGGGGTGTTCAGTTGCTCATGTGGTGGTATTGATTACTATTATTAATCACCTAAGAGAAGAAGATTACTTTGGGAACATATCTATGCAAATTATTATTATTTAAAGTATTACACTATGTTGTTGTTTTTTTATGTTTTATTTTTTTATCTATATCACGTGGGAGGAAGATTTAAGAAAAATTGATGTTACAGACTTTTTAATCAATTAGAAATTGGACTACACAAACTTTGGGATGGTTGTACATTTTGAATATTGTAGATTTGAAGTTTTGCTGTTTTTAAAGTTTCAATACTTTCCACAGAGTTTGATTTTAGCTCACATTTATTATACTTTTTTGTGTATATTCTTTTTGAGTATAAGACTGTTGAGCGGCAGCACCATCTGTTTTCGAATTTTATGAATATTGTTTGATTCTTGGCTTTACGGATCAGAAGCCAGAAAACCGAGCGCAGCTCCTGAATGTCAGCGCTAATACACTAACGTCTTTTATTCTTTTAGCCATCAAAAGTGTTGGCATCCAGGATGAGGTGCAGGAGAAGTTGGGTGTCACAGATCCTGGCTGCCCATAACAGACAGTGACACTGTCCACTGAGGTGTGCATACTAAACAGATGGCAGAACATAAAAAGAAACTTTCATTGACTGGGGTATTGTGTATCACTGGCACCAGGCACACCTCAACCACTATATAACCCAGCAACCTGCCCACTGTGTTGCCAAGTTATTTTGTCTCTGCAGATGTGTCTCACTCTTTACTATGCACCTGACATCTTACTGTGTGTCAAACCTCTGGCTAGTGTCTGACCACGATTCTTGCTGCCTCTAGGTATCTGCATGTAACGAATCCTTGGTGTTAACAACTGCTATACCAATTAACTTATATTGGCCATTCATGTGTACCGAATCCTGGCTTTAACCCTATCACTGTTACTAGGGGAGGGCTGGCAAATTTCAGCCCGGCGGGCAAGACCCGACTCAGCAGCCTATTTTAAAGGAAAAAAATGGAGGTGGCCCAGTGACCCAGCCCAAAGTAGATCACTATGAGACCGACCCAGGGGGCAGATGCCCCCCAGTCCAGCCTGCCCCTGACTGTTACCCATTCTCATGCTGTTTTGTGTACTAAACCATTATCTTTGACTCTAAACACGGCTGCCAGTAATCCAAGGACATGTACAAACCAAAGCTTCTTCCCAGCTCTTAATAAACATCAGGGGCCTGATTCATTAAGGATCTTAACTTAAGAAACTTCTTATTTCAGTCCCCTAGACAAAACCATGTTACAATGCAAGTGGTGCAAATTAGTATTCTGTTTTGCACATAAGTTAAATAATGACTGTGTTTTCATGTAGCACACAAATATCAATGTGAAAGAATTTCTAGGTCCTTAGCGATAATGGTAATAATGATATGTGAAGGAGTTAAAAATCTTGGTATTTGCCTTAAAAATACATTCAGCGTAATCACCAGCTCCAGCCTTGAACTATCACAAATACCCCAGATGGAGGCCTAGCACATGGGATAATGGATGATGACATTGGGAGTACTGGCTCCAGTGAAAGTTGATAAGAACCCATAAAAGTGACATGAAGAGAACTAACTAGCTTTGTCAGAAGATTTATATTTACTGAGGAAAATATCAATCATGTGTTTCAATTCTATAACCAGATCAAACGCTTTTTCATGTATAAATGTATCCCACTAATAAATGAGCACAGCTCAGTTCTATCTTGACAATGGCATGTCTGTGTCTTGATTACTGATCTCCTGGTTAACCAGCATCTGATCTCACTGATATCTGAAGGGACTTGATAAAGGAGAGTTAAAATTACCCTAACATCAACTTTAAATTTCAGTGTACAAATAAGCTATCAAGTATTTGTGTGCTACATGAAAAAGCAGTATTTAACTTATGTGCAAAACAGAATACTAATTTGCACTGCTTGCATTGTAACAGGAGACTGAAATAAGAAGTTTCTTATGTTAAGATCCTTAATGAATAAGGCCCCAGATTCTGGACAGTGATCCCATTTTTGTATTCTCATCTGCTCTAAGTATCCAAAGTATGGGCTACAATTATCAATTTACTCAATATTCCTATATATAAAGTTGAACTTTTTCTTATTCAAGACTGGCCTTACCGTTGAATGACCACTATTCACTGGGGTCCAGTACCGAAGATATGAACTGCACATGTAAGCTGCACAATTCATGAAACACATTTTATTGTTCGTAAAAGAGGTGCTGGTTGACTGTGGTGTTAGCGTATATATCGTGTAATTAATAAATGTTTTCAGAGGAATATCATGTGTTACCTTCCAGAGTGGTATCCATAACAGGATGCCACAGTGATCATTATTATTCACTAAGCTTGCTCATGGGAGTTAATCTGCCCAGTGATATTGACATGCATAGATATACTGTAAATTTAAAGCCTGTGCCTCTGATGAACCCTATCCATCTGTCCTTTAGACTGTAGGTAGTGTAGATGTCTTGCAGTTGGCAGTTAGTGGTGACTGCAATTTAGATTTTGTGCCCCACCTATACCCACATAATCATCTTCTAACAAATATAAAAGTTACAAAAGTTAGTGGTGACTGCAATTTAGATTTTGTGCCCCACCTATACCCACATAATCATCTTCTAACAAATATAAAAGTTACAAATTTGTAAAGGCACAAATTATATGGTGGTACTGAGCACTCATAATACCAAGGACAAGATTGTTCAGAAGATCTACGATCTACTATATACCATCTACGTTCAGCTGCTGGACCCAGTCAGTTCAGCTGTCATTATTATTAATTTTTATTTATAGGGCGCCACTAGGTATCCGTAGCGCCGTACAGGGACAGACAGAAACACGATACAGGGTAAGACAGCACAGTACAGTTAACAGAAAGCACAGTAACTCAGAAGCTCAATGAACAGCTAGATTAGAGGTGAGAGCCCCCAGCGGGGTAGAGACAGGGGCCGGAGGACCTCACGGAGGAGACAAGGAGCTGGAGAGCAGAGTTAAGGTGGTGGAGAAAAGAAGGAGAGGAGGCCCTGCTCGGAGGAGCATACAATCTAAGGGGAGGGTAGGACGGACAGAGACACAATGTTAGGCGGAGGGAATGGGGAGAGCGGAGGCAGAGATGGAGAGGGGGGGAGAGGAGAATGAAAAGGTGGGCAGTAGGAGGGGGACAGGAGAGGGAGGGGGGTAGGGGGAGACTGGGAGGAGGTCAATGGGTGGGGGAGTGAAGGGCTTTAAGGAAGAGGTGGGTTTTTAAGGCCCGTTTGAAGCTGGAAAAGTTGGGGGAAGTTCTGATGGAGCGGGGGAGCTGGTTCCAGTGGAGGGGGACAGCGGGGGAGAAGTCTTGGATGCGAGCATGGGAGGAGGTAACCAGGGGGGAAGAGAGGCGGCGATCGTTAGCCGAACGTAGAGGGCGGGATGGAGCGTGAATGGAGATAAGGTTGGAGATGTAGGGAGCAGTGGAGTTGGAGAGGGCCTTGAAAGTGAGAGTGAGGAGCTTGAACACGATTCTGTAGGGGATGGGGAGCCAGTGAAGGGATTGGTAGAGGGGGGAGACAGAAGAGGAGCGGCGAGAAAGGAAAATGAGCCGAGCGGCTGCATTGAGTACGGAGCGAAGGGGAGCGAGATGAGAGTGGGGGAGGCCAGTAAGGAGGAGGTTACAGTAGTCCAAGCGGGAGATAATAAGACAGTAGACAAGGGCTTTAGTGGCATCTTGGGAGAGGAAGGGCCGAATGCGTGCGATGTTGCGCAGCTGGAAACGGCAGGATTTGGCGAGAGAGAGGATGTGAGGGACAAAGGAGAGAGAGGAGTCCATTACTGTTGCCACCTCTGTTCCTTCTCTAGTGATCTCTGCTCCCTCCTTGGTGGCAGCAGTTTCCACCCCACATGGAGAAGATGTGTCCTATGTTTCCACCAAGTAGCATGATGCTAGAGAAAAACACCGGGCTACACACACAGCTACTCCAAGCTGGCGGATAGCCACGCAGCACCAAAATGTAAGCCTTCTCTAGAACAAGAGGCTCAGTTAAGATAAATTGTAAAGGATGGTGATGGTTTCAACATTTGTTTTAAGATTACTATAGTGACTGGTTCATGTGTCATGTCTCCATCTCACACTATTTATCCTCATTCTATTGTTATCACGCCATCGGTAGCTGCAAAGAAAGTCCAGCCGCTAATAGCTGCTTTATTATTGATGGGGCGCACCAACAATTTATTGAGGATTTCTCTGCATAGTTCCCTCACCTATTATCTTCAGAAATCCCCACCATCATCCTGGGTGATTTCAACATCCCCATTGGTAACCCACCTTCCAAAGCTGCTTCCAAACTACTCTCTCTAACCTCCTCACTGGACCTCTCGCAGTGTATTGAATCATCTACTCATCAGAATGGCCATTGCTTTGATCTTGTTTTCTCTAGACTATGCTCACTTTCTAACGTTCTTAACACACCCTTCCCCCTCTCGTATCATCACCTTATCAGCTACACGCTCACCCTCACTGCTCTAACCTCTCTACTGTCTAACTCTACCAATCCTCCTCATACCCGCAGAAATCTTAATTCTATTAATATTCAACAATTTTCCACCTCTCTCCAACACCTTCTCTCCCCTATCTCTACATTCTTCTCCCCTGAGATGGCGGTACCTCATTTTCACCAAACCTTAGCAACAGCCATTGATCACGTGGCTCCAGCGACACTACATACTACACGTCGACTTAGATGTCAGCCGTGGCACAATACAGCAACGCAAAATCTTCAAAAACTTTCCCGTAAAGCAGAACGTCACTGGCGTAAAACTTGCACCTCTAATGACTTATTCACATATACTTCTATCTACCGCTCCTATCGAAATGCTCTGGACACTGCAAAACAAACATACTTCCAATCTCTTATCTATGCTCAGGCTTTTAACCCCAAACGTCTTCTCAATCCTCCCACCCCAAACCCTCCGTCTACTATCCCAGTGCCCAGGATCTTGCTTCCTATTTCAAGGACAAAATTGATAAGATCAGACTAGAATTGGTATCCTCTTCCTCGACAAGCAATTGGCTGAATTCCTTCCCACCAAACTGACACCCTCTCTTCATTTGACCCCACAAATGAAGAGGAAATTTCTACTCTCTTCTTATCCTCCTAATCTACCTCCTGTCCTCTTGATCCTATTCCCTCGCAAATTGGTAGATCCCTGTCTCCTGTGCTCATCTCACCTCTAACTAAAATCTGTAATCTCTCGCTCTCTACTGGCATCTTTCCGTCACTATACAAGCACACAGTGATTACTCCTATTCTAAAAAAACAAGATTCCGACCCAAACTCTCTCTCAAATTACTATCCCATCTCTCAGCTGCCGTGCCCCTCCAAGCTTCTAGAGACTTGCCTATACTCGCTTCACACGCTTCCTTTACGCAAACAACCTGTTGGATCCTCTTCAGTCTGGCTTTCGTTCTCAACACTCCACAGAGACTGCATTGACTAAAGTTGTCAATGATTTGATCACTGCTAAAACTAAACGCTATTACTCTCTCCTAATTCTCCTGGATCTCTCGGCTGCATTTAACACCGTTGACCACTCTCTTCTCATACAAACGCTGCAATCCCTAGGGCTTCAAGACACTGTTCTATCCTGGTTCTCATCCTACCTTTCTAATCGCTCTTTCACTGTTAATTTCTCTGGAGCCACCTCTGCTCCGCTTCCTTTATCAGTTGGAGTACCGCAAGGCTCAGTGCTAGGTCCACTGCTATTCTTTATATCTATACCGCTTCTCTTGGAAATCTAATAAGTTCCTTTGGATTTCAGTATCATCTCTATGTGGATGATACCTAAATTTATCTATCCTCTCTTGATCTCTCAACATCTGTGCTGTCCCGTGTAACTGACTGCCTTTCTGCCATTTCATCTTGGAAGTCCTCTCACCAACTCAAACTTAATCTTTCTAAAACAGAGTTAATAATATTCCCACCCACCAACAAGAGCATACCTGACATTTCTATCTCTGTTGAGAACATGACTATAAATCCCACCCCACAAGCTTGCTGCCTAGGTGTAATCCTTGATTCACACCTATCCTTTGTTCCCCACATTGACTCTATATCTAAATCATGTTACATACATCTAAAAAACATTTCCAGAATTCGCACATATCTCACACAAGACACTGCAAAAACCTTAATTCATGCACTTATCATCTCCCGCAATAACTATTGCAATTCCCTACACTGGTTGCCTGTTTTCTACCGAATCCAATATAAAATACTCTTACTAACCTACAAGGCCATCAACAAAGCTGCACCAACATACATCTCCTCTCTTGTCACAAAATATCTCCCAACTCGGCAACTCCATTCTGCACAAGACCTGCGTCTCTCATCCACACTCATTACATCCTCCCGTTCACAGGACTTTTTCCGGGCTGCACCCACTCTATTAAATGCTCTCCCTCGCACAATAAGACTCTCCTCTAGTCTACAAGCTTTCTCTGAAAACCCACCTCTTCAGACAAGCTTATAATATTCCTCAACCACCCTCTTAACCTGACTACATTACCCTATTACCACCTGTTATACAAATACCCCTTGACCAACATTGTTGTGTGAAAGGATCATTTAGCACGAGTCACTTTTACCTTTGCAGTCTGGCTGGGCCGACTGCAAATGTAGACTTAACCTCATGTGTCAATCTCCCATTGTCCAATATATTGTAAGCTTGCGAGCAGCCTTCTCACCTCTTTGTCTGTTTTACCGTTTGTTTATTAGTTTACTACGTTTGTCCCCAATTGTAAAGTGCTACGGAATATGCTGGCGCTATATAAATGATGATGATGGGTAATAATGCTTATCCCTTACAACAACCACATGCACTTTCCCCACCACCAAATACAATTTTTATTCCGCTACCTTGTGTATTTAGTGTTCCCCACACCTCTTAGATTGTAAGCTCATTGGGGTAGGGCCATCTAAAACTTTACTTAAAGACCTGGAAGCCTGATCCTATTATATTTCTTGATTGGGGCAGATCTCAGAGCTATAAACATGATTGTGACTGGATCACTTATAAATAGCTTATTTGTGGCTGGATCATGTAGAAATAATTTATTGTAGAAATGTATTTAAATCAGAGGTGCAGGCACCAATTTATAATTTGAAATGCACTTATCGTGTTACATTGGGATGTGTTTTGTATGCAAGTGTCATTATTTGGGTTTGGAACAGTGCTAGAGGAAGTCTGTTTGCAGGAAATATTAAGTAAGTCTTTATGTGAAGTGACAAACACCTGTTTAGCCTGTATACCCAGCAGGGGGCGCTGCCTGGCTGTCTGATGTGACTGCATCTCAGATAATGCAAGCATCAAGTTTTAGCACATGACAGAAGTGTTAGCTTTGCATTGCATGTAAATCCATGTTTGGGTAAACAAAATTGCATCCTCATTCTAAAAATAGCCTGTGAGGCTGTGTCCAAATCTGTATAAAAAGCACTGTCTTCTATTGGAAATTGTTCTTCTGATTCCATTTGACCTGAGTGCTGATACCTTCAATCAATGCCATTGCAAATAAACATCACTTGCGTCAAAGACCTGCTTGAAAACATCTTCCATGCTGAAAATCCTGTGACCTACAGATTAGACCCAAAATCGAATCCAGTTCCTGCTGTTTCTGAGGTTTGGACCCAGCATCCAGTACCACCACTCTGCCGCTACCCAGAAGCTCTGGCCAGTGTGATAGGCCAGGGGGGTGTCACTCACCGGACTGTGAGTGCTTCTTCCCGGACATTTAGGAACCGTGGCCGTCCTCCATCCTGAGGGACTGCGCATGCGCAGCCCTTTCTATACCTCCAGTGTATGTTCCTTTAACTCAATTGGCAGATCAGGCAACCTCCCTATATTAAGCACCTGTGGTCATCACCACATTGCCTGATCTTGGAGTCTCATTCCCCATGAGTCTCTGAAGGTGTTCCTGTGTTTCCTCGTTTATTCAGCCCAGCTGATTCCTGTGGTTTCCAAACCACTTCTACCTCTGTGGTTTCCAAACCATTTCTACTACTGTGGTTCCCATACCACTTCTACCATCTACTGTATCATTGGGACTGTTAGCTGATGCCTATCCGCTGCCTCCGTGCACTACAGTCTTTCATTCACATCCACTCACCTGTTCATGATTGTGACTGCCAGCTGATTTCTATCCGCTGCCTCCGTGCACTACAGTCTTCAACCTGCAACTCGTCTGTGTCTCATCATCGTGACTGCTAGCTGATTCCTATCCGCTGCCTCCGTGCACTACAGTCTTCAACCTGCAACCAGTCTGTGTTTCATCGTGACTGTTTAGCTGATTCCTATCCGCCGCCTCTGTGCGCTTCAGTCTTCAGCCCTTGTCAACTCTCCCGTGTTTCCTTGAGTCTGCTGCCACTATTGCTACCCGCTACTCTCCGTGATCAACTGTTCCAGTTCAACTCTGCTCTGGTGTCCCATCGTTACTGCACCTGCTGGTTGCTATTGGCTACCTCCGTGTTCCCGCAGAGACCCGCTGCTGTTACTTCTCAGCGCTACGCATCCATCTACTGCTGATCCGCTCTCCACGCCTTCCTGGGTTCCCTGCTGGTCTACCTACCTGTGCGCTGCACCTGCTAGACCACCGCTTCACCCATCCAGGGACTTTGCATCCTGCCGGCCTCCTGCCGTTCAGGTATCTCTGCACTTCTGTCTGACTGCCTTCTCCTGAACCACGGTATGCATACTTCCCATTGACTGTGCTGTGTATTGCATACCTTGCTGGACTGTGTTGGTTCTCCTCTGGAGTGTACTATCCGCTGAGTCTATTGCCATCATTGACTGTGTTATCTCATGCTGGATTACTTCAAGAGACTTTCTATATTGGCAGTGTTGTTCAGTCATTTATACATTTATATTGTGCATATTACTGTGGATCAAAGTCAAGGTGCCCGTGTATATATTGTGTTGCAGTCTCTCCCCGTGCACCTCCTCACATATATATTCAGTGGTACAACTTGCTAGTGGCAGACCACTGACCCCTGTTTCCAGTTTCACCTGCTCCAGTATCCTCTCACATAGCAGTGGTACAACTTGCTAACGCAGACCACTGACTCCCCGGATACCTCCACTTGGATTCCATTCCTTCACTCAGACAGCGGTACAACTTGCTATCCGCAGACCGCTGACTCTCATCACCTCCTCGTTTCTGTTGGACATTCCTCCTCACTATAGCAGTGGTACAACTTGCTACCGCAGACCACTGACTACCTTCACGTGTCCTTTGTCCATACAGTTCCTCGTGTATTACTACCTCCATATTGCCAGTGCTGCTAGTCATAGACTTTCCTGAGCATCTCATCATCTGCTATTTCCTGTTCCGTGATCACCCTGCTACCAGAGTACCATATTACCACCTATACTGCTCTGGTAAGCCTATCACCTGGTGATCCCTGGGTAAAGACTCCTAGTGCCCGTGACAGTAAGATCAGGCCATGACAGACCCAGATACGGAACCTACCGCTAAAGAGATGCTGCAGCATCTGGTCAGCCGTGTGGAGCAACAGGATGCTCGCCAACAGCTGTTACTTCAATGTTACCAATCATTAACCTCCCAAGGAACATCTGGACAGACTGTTACAGCTAATATTGAAGCTCCTGTGCTTTCCTCCGTTTCCCCAGTGCCATCCCAGGTGTCTACAGCTCCTACGCTTCACCTGCCTACTCCGTCAAAATATGACGGGGACCCCAAAACTTGTAGAGGTTTCCTTAACCAATGTTCAGTCCATTTTGAACTCCAACCTCAAAATTTTTCTACCCATCGTTCCAGAGTGGCCTATCTTATCTCATTGTTTTCGGGACAAGCCCTGGCTTGGGCCTCCCCCCTGTGGGAAAGAAACGATCCAATTCTACAAGATAGTGCCAAATTCATTTCCACGTTCCGAAGTGTGTTCGATGAACCAGGTCGTGTGACCTCCGCTGCTTCCAGCATTCTTCGTTTGCGACAAGGCTCCCATACAGTAGGACAGTATGTCATTCAATTTAGGATCTTAGCCTCTGAACTTCAGTGGAACACTGAAGCATTAGTTGCCGCCTTCTGGCAGGGGCTCTCCGATAAAATTAAAGATGCACTGACTACCCAAGAGCTTCCTTCGTCACTAGAAGATTTGATCTCTCTTTGCCATCGTGTAGATATGAGATTTCGTGAAAGAGAGTCTGAGAAAACAACAGCTGTCAAAGCACCTCTTCGTTTAAACCCTCAATTTCGTCCAGCTCCATCCTCTGTGATTCCCATGGAGATAGGACGTTCCAAATTATCTTCAGAGGAAAGGAAACGAAGAGTAAAGAATAGACTCTGTATCTATTGTGCTGATTCCACGCATATGCTCAGCTCTTGCCCTAAGAGATCGGGAAATGCCAGGCCCTAACTAGTTCTGGAGAGGTGAAGTTAGGGTCCCTGGAGTCCTCTCCATTGTCTATGAAATCTAAAGTCTGCGCTTTTGATGTTACGATTTCCTTTGCTACCAAATCCTTTGAGTCACAGGCATTGATTGATTCCGGAGCAGCAGGAAATTTCATTTCTAAATCACTAGTGAATCAATGGTCCCTACCAGTGATCACTTTAAAAACACCCATTACTGTGACGGCTATAGATGGATCACGCCTCATCAATGGTCTCATCACCCAGAGTACGTCTCCAGTAACCCTTCAGATTGGTGTACTACACCATGAAGAAATTTCGTTTTTAATTCTTCCAGTTACGACAAGTCCGATTGTCTTAGGCCTTCCATGGCTTCAGTGTCACTCTCCCCAGATTGACTGGCGCACCCCTCAAGTTACGTCTTGGGGGTCTGAATGTCACCATCGTTGTCTCTCTCAAGTTATTCCTCTTAAAGTACAGCGATCTTCCATCTCATCTTCTTCCCCGGGACTCCCTCCTCAGTATGCTTCATTTGCCGATGTGTTTGATAAAGCTCAGTCTGAACGTCTTCCTCCTCATCGTTCTTGGGATTGTCCGATCGACCTTCTACCTGGCAAGACTCCTCCCAGGGGTCGGGTCTATCCTCTCTCGTTACCTGAAACTCAAGCCACATCTGAGTACATACAGGAGAATCTCCAGCGTGGGTTCATTCGACCTTCCACCTCTCCCGCTGGAGCTGGGTTCTTCTTCGTCAAAAAGAAGGATGGATCATTACGCCCTTGTATAGATTTTCGTGGACTCAACGCCATTACTATCAAGAATCGGTATCCCATTCCGCTGATCACTGAGCTATTTGATCGCATCAAGGGAGCTCGGATATTTACTAAGTTGGATCTTCGTGGTGCCTACAATTTAATTAGAATCCGTTCCGGTGACGAATGGAAGACCGCGTTTAACACCAGAGATGGGCATTACGAATATTTAGTAATGCCCTTCGGGCTGTGTAATGCCCCCGCTGTTTTCCAGGGTTTCATCAATGAGATCTTTCGGGACTTATTATATGTATGTGTCGTTGTCTACCTAGACGACATATTGATCTTCTCACAGGACCTGCCTTCTCATCACCAACATGTGGCAGAGGTCCTCTCCAGACTACGGAAAAACTCGTTGTTCTGTAAATTGGAAAAATGTTCATTCGAGTTACCCCAGATTCCATTCTTGGGGTATATAGTTTCCGGAGTTGGCCTGAAGATGGATCCAGACAAAGTAAATGCTGTACTACATTGGCCTCAGCCAACTACTCTTCGTGCCATCCAGCGTTTTTTAGGTTTTGCCAATTACTATAGACGCTTCATTCAAGACTTTTCATCCATTGCATCTCCCATTGTGGCCCTAACTCGGAAAGGGGCTAATACTAAGCAATGGTCATCTGAGGCTCTCCAAGCCTTTCAAATCCTCAAAGAGGCCTTCTCGTCTGCTCCCATTCTGCGACAGCCTGATGTGACACTCCCCTTCTTCCTAGAAGTAGATGCCTCTAATGTGGGCTTAGGAGCTATTCTCTCCCAACGCTCGGAGCAACAAAAATTACATCCTTGTGCCTTCTACTCTCGGGGTCTTCTGCCCGCAGAGAAAAATTATACTATCGGGGACAAGGAGTTGCTGGCCATCAAAGCTGCATTAGAGGAATGGAGATACTTGTTGGAAGGAGCTCGCCATCCGGTGACGATCTTCACGGATCATAAGAACTTGTCATATTTGCAATCTGCTCAATGCTTGAACCCTCGTCAAGCAAGATGGTCTCTTTTCTTTTCCCGTTTTGAATTAATTATAACCTTCAAACCAGCCGCTAAGAACAAGAAAGCTGACGCTCTATCTCGAGCTTTTGTGACGTCCTCTGATGTAGAAGAGGTTCCCAACCATGCTATTCTAGACCCCAAATGTATTTCTCTGGCTGCTTCATCCACCAAAATGCTACCATTTGGGAAGACCCTTGTGCCTCCTACTCTGAGGAGGAAAATCCTTTCGTGGTTCCATGCCTCTCGTTTTTCTGGACACGCCGGTGAACACAAGACCTTTGAGATTCTCTCTCGTAGTTACTGGTGGCCTTCAATGAGGAGAGACGTCAAAGAGTTTATTGCTTCCTGTGATTTATGTTCTCAGTTCAAATCCTCCCGCAGAACTCCAGCAGGGTTGCTGCGACCACTACCCATTCCGTCCAAGCCTTGGACCCATATTAGTATGGATTTCGTTACTGATTTGCCACCAAGTAAGAATCACAATACTATTTGGGTAGTGGTAGACAGATTTTCGAAGATGGCCCATTTCGTCCCTCTGTCCGGTTTACCTTCCTCGTCTACTCTGGCTGAACATTTCATTAAAGAAATCTTCCGCATCCATGGATGTCCGTCTGAGATTGTGTCGGATAGAGGAGTACAATTCGTTTCCAGATTCTGGCGGGCCCTTTGTAAAACCTTGGGCATACGATTAGCACTCTCATCGTCTTACCATCCGCAATCTAACGGACAAACGGAACGAGTCAATCAAGATCTTGAGACTTTTATTAGGATGTTCTCTTCAGCCAACCAAGACAACTGGGTAGAATTGCTCCCTTGGGCTGAATTCGCCCATAACAACATGTACCATGAGTCATCATCCAAAACTCCATTTTTTGTGGTCTACGGTCACCATCCGTCTTTTCCGGAATTTCCTGCCCTCCCGCCCACCCAAGTTCCTGCTGTGGAGACTGCTTGTCAAACCTTCAAAAATATCTGGTCTCAGGTCAAAACCTGTTTAAAGAAGACATCTAATAAATATAAGTCTTTCGCAGATAAGAAGAGGCGGGCTATTCCACCACTAAAAATTGGAGATCGTGTCTGGTTATCTACCAAAAATATTCGTTTGAAGGTTCCATCTATGAAATTCGCCCCTCGTTTTATTGGTCCATATAGGATCATTCAAGTTATCAATCCAGTATGTGTTAAACTTCTTCTTCCTAAGAATCTTCGGATTTCCAATGCCTTCCATGTGTCCTTGCTCAAACCTCTCATCATCAACCGTTTCTCGACTCCTCCCTCAGCACCGCAGCCAGTTCAAGTTCATCAGGAGGAGGATTTCGAGATTACTGAGGTATTGGATGCAAAAATTTCGCGAGGAGTCCTCCGTTTCCTCGTTCATTGGAAGGGCTTTGGTCCTGAAGAGCGTTCATGGATCAAAGCTGAAGATCTGAACGCTCCTGCCCTTCTGAAGAAGTTTTATTCCAAAAATCCGGACAAGCCCGGTTCCAGGCGTTCTGTGCCCACCTTTAAAAGGGGGGGTACTGTCACTCACCGGACTGTGAGTGCTTCTTCCCGGACATTTAGGAACCGTGGCCGTCCTCCATCCTGAGGGACTGCGCATGCGCAGCCCTTTCTATACCTCCAGTGTATGTTCCTTTAACTCAATTGGCAGATCAGGCAACCTCCCTATATTAAGCACCTGTGGTCATCACCACATTGCCTGATCTTGGAGTCTCATTCCCCATGAGTCTCTGAAGGTGTTCCTGTGTTTCCTCGTTTATTCAGCCCAGCTGATTCCTGTGGTTTCCAAACCACTTCTACCTCTGTGGTTTCCAAACCATTTCTACTACTGTGGTTCCCATACCACTTCTACCATCTACTGTATCATTGGGACTGTTAGCTGATGCCTATCCGCTGCCTCCGTGCACTACAGTCTTTCATTCACATCCACTCACCTGTTCATGATTGTGACTGCCAGCTGATTTCTATCCGCTGCCTCCGTGCACTACAGTCTTCAACCTGCAACTCGTCTGTGTCTCATCATCGTGACTGCTAGCTGATTCCTATCCGCTGCCTCCGTGCACTACAGTCTTCAACCTGCAACCAGTCTGTGTTTCATCGTGACTGTTTAGCTGATTCCTATCCGCCGCCTCTGTGCGCTTCAGTCTTCAGCCCTTGTCAACTCTCCCGTGTTTCCTTGAGTCTGCTGCCACTATTGCTACCCGCTACTCTCCGTGATCAACTGTTCCAGTTCAACTCTGCTCTGGTGTCCCATCGTTACTGCACCTGCTGGTTGCTATTGGCTACCTCCGTGTTCCCGCAGAGACCCGCTGCTGTTACTTCTCAGCGCTACGCATCCATCTACTGCTGATCCGCTCTCCACGCCTTCCTGGGTTCCCTGCTGGTCTACCTACCTGTGCGCTGCACCTGCTAGACCACCGCTTCACCCATCCAGGGACTTTGCATCCTGCCGGCCTCCTGCCGTTCAGGTATCTCTGCACTTCTGTCTGACTGCCTTCTCCTGAACCACGGTATGCATACTTCCCATTGACTGTGCTGTGTATTGCATACCTTGCTGGACTGTGTTGGTTCTCCTCTGGAGTGTACTATCCGCTGAGTCTATTGCCATCATTGACTGTGTTATCTCATGCTGGATTACTTCAAGAGACTTTCTATATTGGCAGTGTTGTTCAGTCATTTATACATTTATATTGTGCATATTACTGTGGATCAAAGTCAAGGTGCCCGTGTATATATTGTGTTGCAGTCTCTCCCCGTGCACCTCCTCACATATATATTCAGTGGTACAACTTGCTAGTGGCAGACCACTGACCCCTGTTTCCAGTTTCACCTGCTCCAGTATCCTCTCACATAGCAGTGGTACAACTTGCTAACGCAGACCACTGACTCCCCGGATACCTCCACTTGGATTCCATTCCTTCACTCAGACAGCGGTACAACTTGCTATCCGCAGACCGCTGACTCTCATCACCTCCTCGTTTCTGTTGGACATTCCTCCTCACTATAGCAGTGGTACAACTTGCTACCGCAGACCACTGACTACCTTCACGTGTCCTTTGTCCATACAGTTCCTCGTGTATTACTACCTCCATATTGCCAGTGCTGCTAGTCATAGACTTTCCTGAGCATCTCATCATCTGCTATTTCCTGTTCCGTGATCACCCTGCTACCAGAGTACCATATTACCACCTATACTGCTCTGGTAAGCCTATCACCTGGTGATCCCTGGGTAAAGACTCCTAGTGCCCGTGACAGGGGGATCCATCCACAGCAACCCTGATCTATAGGAAGAGGTCAGGAGTACCAGCCCAGGTAGGGTACACTCGCAGCATCAGTTACCCAGAAGAAACTCGCTACTGGATACCGGTAAAGGAGTCCTCTGATGGCAGCACTTGTAAGCCCCTCCTACTGTGGTGAGAGGGCCCGTTTGGCATAACGAAAGGGAATGGTGGCAAAGTAAGCCCAGCCAGTTCCCAGCAACAGCAGACAGGGTGGCATAGGCGGTCCATCCTGTCACAATGACTATGCTACCAATGATATTATTTTTGTGGTGCTGATAAAATATGTCCTGAAAGATGACTGACATTGCAGATAGCAGCTTTATACTTTTGGAGTAATTAAACCCACAGGCTCTGACTACTCCTCTTAGCTCTCCTACTCCTCAGCTTTCTGACTCTGACTTTTTGGGGCAGCACGGTGGCGTAGTGGTTAGCACTTCTGCCTCACAGCACTGGGGTCATGAGTTCAATTCCCGACCATGGCCTTATCTGTGAGGAGTTTGTATGTTCTCCCCGTGTTTGCGTGGGTTTCCTCCGGATGCTCCGGTTTCCTCCCACACTCCAAAAAACATACTGGTAGGTTAATTGGCTGCTAACAAATTGACCCTAGTCTGTGTGTGTGTATGTTAGGGAATTTAGACTGTAAGCTCCAATGGGGCAGGGACTGATGTGAGTGAGTTCTCTGTACAGCGCTGCGGAATTAGTGGCGCTATATAAATAAATGATGATGATGATGACTCATTTTCTTAAGCTCCCAGATAACTGCTCTTCAGCGCTCTGACTCCTCAGCACCCAGATTCCTCCAGCTTTTTGACTCCTCCTCAGCTATAAAAGATTCCTCCTCTTCAACTCTGACTCCTCTGATATTCTTCTCAGCTCTATGACTCTTCATCTCAGGTCTCAGACTTCTCCTCAGCTCCCTTCTCTCAGATCTATAACTCCTCCTCTCAGCTCTATGACTCCTACTCTCTCTCATTCATCCTCCCGGCTTTCTGACTCCTTCTCCAAGATACCCCCTCTACAGCTCTATGACTCCTAATCTTAGACTTCTCCTCCTCAGCTCCCAGATTCCTCCTCTTAGCTCTAGGACTCATCTCTCCTGATTCCTCCTCAGCTTGCTGACTCCTCCTCAGGTCTCAGATGCCTCCTTTTCAGTTCTATGACTCCTTCTCCTCAGCTCTATTATTCTTCCTTTTTCGGTCTTAGATTCCATCTCCTCAGCTCTATGACCTCCTCAGCTCTCTGACTCCTCTCAGGTCTCAGATGCCTCCTTTTCAGCTCTAAGATTCCTTCGGCTCAGCTCTCTTCCTTTCAGGTCTTAGTCTTCTCCTCTTTGGCTCTCTGACTCCGTCTCTGAGGTCTCAGATTCCTTTTCCTTAGCTCTAGGACTCTGCTCTCTGACTCTTCCTCTCAGGTCTCAGTCTCCTCCTCCTCATCTCTATGACTCTTCCTCTCAGGTCTCACTCTTTTTCCCCAGTTCTATGATTTTTGTTCAACTCTGACTCCTCTTCCTCAGTTCCCAGATTCTTCCTCTCAGCTTTATGACTCCTCATCCTCCTCTCTGATTCCTCCTCTCAGCTCTATGGCTCCTTCTAAGCTCTACAACTCATTCTCCTCAGCTTTAAGATTTTACCTCTCAGCTCTTTGACTTTTCCTCAGATCTATGACTCTTTCTCTCAGATTTCAAACTCCTCAGTTCTATCATTCCTTCTCCTCAGGTCTCAGCTCTATTACCCCTTATCCTCCGTCTATGGCTTTTCCTCTCAGGTCTCAGTCTCCTCCTCATCTCTCTGGCTCCTCCTATCAGTTTCCCGCCTCTTTCCTTGGCTCGCTGTAGCTCCGCCTGCTCCGTAATATTTTTCCTGTAGTCCGGTAACGCCCTGTTTTATGTATAACAGTTGTGGATGGGCGTGTCTTGTCGCGTCACGTGGACGGCTGACCCGGAAGGGTAGAGTGCACAACGGCGGTGACTGCAGGAGCTGTACCGGGAATACAGTGTGAGTGACGGAGACCCGTTATCTGTGCCCCCGGAGGAGAACCTAGAGGACGGGGTACAGGGAGAGATGAGAAGGGACCAGTGGAGACAGTGATAGGGAGAGCAGGCAAAGGGGGCAGAGAGATGTGGGGCAGGATGACTGGGGGTATAGGGAGTGGGTGGGGGGACAGAGATGTGGGGCAGGATGACTGGGGGTATAAGGAGTGGGTGGGAGGACAGAGATGTGGGGCAGGATGACTGGGGGTATAAGGAGTGGGTGGGGGGACAGAGATGTGGGGCAGGATGACTGGGGGTATAAGGAGTGGGTGAGAGGACAGAGATGTGGGGCAGGATGACTGGGGGTATAAGGAGTGGGTGGGAGGACAGAGATGTGGGGCAGGATGACTGGGGGTATAAGGAGTGGGTGAGAGGACAGAGATGTGGGGCAGGATGACTGGGGGTATAAGGAGTGGGTGGGAGGACAGAGATGTGGGGCAGGATGACTGGGGGTATAAGGAGTGGGTGGGAGGACAGAGATGTGGGGCAGGATGACTGGGGGTATAGGGAGTGGGTGAGAGGACAGAGATGTGGGGCAGGATGACTGGGGGTATAAGGAGTGGGTGGGGGGACAGAGATGTGGGGCAGGATGACTGGGGGTATAAGGAGTGGGTGGGGGGACAGAGATGTGGGGCAGGATGACTGGGGGTATAGGGAGTGGGTGGGGGGACAGAGATGTGGGGCAGGATGACTGGGGGTATAAGGAGTGGGTGAGAGGACAGAGATGTGGGGCAGGATGACTGGGGGTATAAGGAGTGGGTGGGAGGACAGAGATGTGGGGCAGGATGACTGGGGGTATAAGGAGTGGGTGAGAGGACAGAGATGTGGGGCAGGATGACTGGGGGTATAAGGAGTGGGTGGGAGGACAGAGATGTGGGGCAGGATGACTGGGGGTATAAGGAGTGGGTGGGAGGACAGAGATGTGGGGCAGGATGACTGGGGGTATAGGGAGTGGGTGAGAGGACAGAGATGTGGGGCAGGATGACTGGGGGTATAAGGAGTGGGTGGGAGGACAGAGATGTGGGGCAGGATGACTGGGGGTATAAGGAGTGGGTGGGAGGACAGAGATGTGGGGCAGGATGACTGGGGGTATAAGGAGTGGGTGGGGGTACAGAGATGTGGGGCAGGATGACTGGGGGTATAAGGAGTGGGTGAGAGGACAGAGATGTGGGGCAGGATGACTGGGGGTATAAGGAGTGGGTGAGAGGACAGAGATGTGGGGCAGGATGACTGGGGGTATAAGGAGTGGGTGGGAGGACAGAGATGTGGGGCAGGATGACTGGGGGTATAAGGAGTGGGTGGGAGGACAGAGATGTGGGGCAGGATGACTGGGGGTATAAGGAGTGGGTGAGAGGACAGAGATGTGGGGCAGGATGACTGGGGGTATAGGGAGTGGGTGAGAGGACAGAGATGTGGGGCAGGATGACTGGGGGTATAAGGAGTGGGTGGGAGGACAGAGATGTGGGGCAGGATGACTGGGGGTATAAGGAGTGGGTGGGAGGACAGAGATGTGGGGCAGGATGACTGGGGGTATAAGGAGTGGGTGGGAGGACAGAGATGTGGGGCAGGATGACTGGGGGTATAAGGAGTGGGTGGGAGGACAGAGATGTGGGGCAGGATGACTGGGGGTATAAGGAGTGGGTGAGAGGACAGAGATGTGGGGCAGGATGACTGGGGGTATAAGGAGTGGGTGGGTGGGAGGACAGAGATGTGGGGCAGGATGACTGGGGGTATAGGGAGTGGGTGGGAGGACAGAGATGTGGGGCAGGATGACTGGGGGTATAGGGAGTGGGTGAGAGGACAGAGATGTGGGGCAGGATGACTGGGGGTATAGGAAGTGGGTGGGGGGACAGAGATGTGGGGCAGGATGACTGGGGGTATAAGGAGTGGGTGGGGGGACAGAGATGTGGGGCAGGATGACTGGGGGTATAAGGAGTGTGTGAGAGGACAGAGATGTGGGGCAGGATGACTGGGGGTATAAGGAGTGGGTGGGAGGACAGAGATGTGGGGCAGGATGACTGGGGGTATAGGGAGTGGGTGGGGGGACAGAGATGTGTGGCAGGATGACTGGGGGTATAAGGAGTGGGTGAGAGGACAGAGATGTGGGGCAGGATGACTGGGGGTATAAGGAGTGGGTGGGTGGGAGGACAGAGATGTGGGGCAGGATGACTGGGGGTATAGGGAGTGGGTGGGAGGACAGAGATGTGGGGCAGGATGACTGGGGGTATAGGGAGTGGGTGAGAGGACAGAGATGTGGGGCAGGATGTCTGGGGGTATAGGAAGTGGGTGGGGGGACAGAGATGTGGGGCAGGATGACTGGGGGTATAAGGAGTGGGTGGGGGGACAGAGATTTGGGGCAGGATGACTGGGGGTATAAGGAGTGTGTGAGAGGACAGAGATGTGGGGCAGGATGACTGGGGGTATAAGGAGTGGGTGGGAGGACAGAGATGTGGGGCAGGATGACTGGGGGTATAGGGAGTGGGTGGGGGGACAGAGATGTGTGGCAGGATGACTGGGGGTATAGGAAGTGGGTGGGGGGACAGAGATGTGGGGCAGGATGACTGGGGGTATAAGGAGTGGGTGGGGGGACAGAGATGTGGGGCAGGATGACTGGGGGTATAAGGAGTGGGTGGGGGGACAGATGTGGGGCAGGATGACTGGGGGTATAAGGAGTGGGTGGGGGGACAGAGATGTGTGGCAGGATGACTGGGGGTATAAGGAGTGGGTGGGATGACAGAGATGTGGGGCAGGATGACTGGGGGTATAAGGAGTGGGTGGGAGGACAGAGATGTGGGGCAGGATGACTGGGCGTATAAGGAGTGGGTGAGAGGACAGAGATGTGGGGCAGGATGACGGGGGTATATGAGTATAGGGAGTGGGTGGGAGGACAGATGTAAGGCAGGATGACGGGGGTATATGAGTATAGGGAGTGGGTGGGAGGACAGAGATGTGGGGCAGGATGACAGAGGGTAGAGGATGTGAGTGGGAGGACAGAATTGTGGGGCATGATGATGGGAGTATATGAGTGAAGGGAGTGGGTGGGGGGGACAGAGAGATGTGGGGCAGGATGACAGGGGGTATAAGGGATGGGAGGACAGAATTGTGGGGCAGGATGACCGGGGTATATGAGGGAAGGGAGTGGGTGGGGGGACAGTGATGTGGTGTAGGATGACAGGATATATGAGTGAAGGGAGTGGGTGGGGGGACAGGATGACAGGGTATATGTGGGAAGTATGTGGTGAGTTAGAGTGCCGTGGGACAGAATGACAAGATGGCAGTGACAGGAGTGGGTGGGAGAACAGTGAAGTGGGGCAGAGTGACGGGTTATATATGTGAATGGAGCAGGTGGGGGTAAAATCAGCATGAGGCAGAATTACACGGGGTATTAGAGTGAAGGGAGTGGGTGGCAGAGGGCAGAGTGACATGGAGCAGAATTACAGGGTGTATATAAGTGAAGTCTTTAGGTGGGGGTGAGAGTGACATTGGGCTGAGTGACGAGGTGCCAGTGACAGGAGTAGATCATGGGTCAGAGTGATGTGGCCACAATGACAGGGGATATATCAGTGAAGGGAGTAGGCGGGGGTGAGAGTGATATGAGGCAGAATTACAGGGGGTGTTTGAGTGAAGGGAGTAGGTAAGGGGATAGAGTGACAAACGGAAATGAGGGGTGTAATGGGGAAAGAAAGGATTTGAGAGAGAGACAGGTGGTAGGAATAGGCATTGGGCAAGGAACATTGAAAGTAGACGTTTGACAGGAGGATAAGTAATTACGGAACATGAGAGTAGAGGGGAAGGAGGTGCAGATAGATTGAGGGGAGGAGATGTCTATTGTAGTTAGCTAGTAACATCTGGTTTCTTCATGCATTCGGAATTATCAGGAATTGTTAAAAATTTTTTTAGTAAAACTGATTTTTATTTTCTCAGCTTTCCCTTAGTGTCCACCATGTTGGTAGGGGAGCGGAGGAATGGCAATCTCATGGTACAGCTGGGTCCAACACTGCAGGCCCAGCCCGAGGAACTGCTGCGGCAGCGATGGAGCACAGATGGACACATTGAATATCTGATCCGTTGGGCTGTACAGAACACTGAAGAAGGAGCAGGGAATAGTGGAATGACTTTACAGGCAGAAAGCAAGTCCTCCAACATCCTCATGTGGATGTCAGCTGAGGAAGTATACACCAATTGCCCCACTCTGCTAGGGAAGCGTAAACCTGAGGGACCCGGGATCCCGGAAGAGAAGACGTCTGGGGGGCCAGATGAAGGTGCTCTCCAGGAGATGACAGAAGATGTCCGGATGCTGGTCCAGAGAGCTACTAGACAGATGTCACAGAGTTGTGGCCCTGACTCGTCCATTCTCAATACCATTCATGTGCTGAGTGCCTATGCCAGCATTGGCTCCTTAGCTGGAGTCTTCAAGGAGACTGGAGCTCTGGACCTGCTCATGAAGATGCTCTGTAACCCGGAGAAACCGATTTGCAAGAATGCCGGAAAGATGTTACGTGCCCTGGCCTCACATGATGCAGGTTGACATCTTATTCCATGTATCACTGAGGGCTGCGGAGGGTCTGTTGATGATCCATCTCATATAGGAACCGTGGAGCCTTAAATTGCAGAATTAATGGGTGATAGGTTTCATGTTTTTTGTAATGCATGATGGGTAGTAATTAGTATTTTCTCTATTGTAGAGTCAGTTCTGAGTCTTGCATTGCAAGATGGGTATTTATAGGGTTTTGTCTTTTGCAGGAAGTCGGGCCCACGTCTTGTTGTCTCTTAGTCAGCAGGATGGCATTGAACAGCACATGGATTTCGAGTCTCGTTACACATTGTTGCAGCTCTTTGCTGAGACCACCAGCTCGGAGGAACATTGCATCTCTTTTGATGGCATACACCTACCTCAGGTGAGTGACTCTACTGGTTAATACTAGTCATCTGTCATTTATATAGTGCCATATTCCTCATATAATAAAGATAAACATTGGACATCATTTGAAAGACAGTGGCCTCAGGTCAGGTTGTCATTCCTGGGGTGGGGGTTTCGGGTGCAGTGCCCTGTGTTGTCATCCTTGGGGAGGAGTTGGGCTTGGTTGTTTTCCAAATCACTATATTGAGATGTGATTTTCAAGTGTTATATATGAGCTTTGTTTATAATGATCGCTTGTCTGTCACTTCTTTTCTGGCAGATCCCGGGGAAGCAGCTGTTCTCACTAGTGAAACGTTACCTGTGTGTCACATCACTACTTGACCAACTGAGCAGCGACCGACCAGACCGCAATAATAAAATCCGGCTCCAGCACCTTTTTGACTTCAGTATGGCGATGGGCAGCCTGATCTGTGAACTTGTGCGGGTCATGGGCTGGGTGAATGAACAAGCTTCCGACGTAGATGTTTGCCGGGACTATGATCAGCCTCGGGTGCTTCGATCAATCTTCCAGCCTAAAGTACCATCCTGCTCCACTTTTCATACAGCAGTCACTGCTCCTTTGCGTGCCACAGCTACTAAGAAGAAATCTGTAAAGCAGTTAATTTCTCCGTCAGACTTTGAATCCCATAATGACTATATTGATTATATCCAAGAAGTCCTAAAGCCTGGTATGTCTGTCCGTATGTTGGAAGACTATGACGAGATTAGTGCCGGAGATGAGGGAGTTTTCCGTCAAAGTAACAATGGAATGCCCCCTGTCCAGGTAAGTAACAGACAGACAGAGAAATAGTATTTCATTGTAATTTGACATCTCATGGGGGCAGCTATGGGAGCAGATGATGCCTGTAGGCTTGAATAGATTTACTTATGTCCTCCTCTGCAACATGTGGACAGTGACCTCATTTTTTGATGGCAGCTGAACTCATGCTGTGGTTAAGGGCTGATGCATATTGAGTGGGAAAGAGTGGCAATGCTAGGAAGAGCTTTGTCCTTCCATTGGCTGGTTGCAGCAGCAGAGCTCTCAATGAATTTTAGATAAAACCACTCTTGCTGATGTATTGCACAGGAACATAAATGGGAATATAAGAATATACCTGTGGATATTACATAGTAAAATGATTGTATTTACCTCCTTCTGCCCCCACCATCTGCCCAATCTCCAGTGTCTCTCTGTATTGCCAGCACCTGTGTTCTTCCTGCTCCTCATAACAAGGAAGGTTGTGGTTTGAGGTGCAGCGTCAGTAAGGTGAGTATGTACGCGGCCATAGGTTCTCGGAGATACCAACGCATACATACTCCCTTAAAGAGCTATAATCATTGTGCTGATAAACATTACTGTGTCTGTTTTATTCAATTTATACATTTGATTATAACCATTGGTCTGTTCTATTAAATCACATAGAGGTGTATTCATCCCTCTAAGATCAGCACACTTTATTTATTTGCGCCCTCTTGCTACTGCTTTTAATGTTTTACCATTTATGAGGTGCTGCATTATATTAACTTATTGACAGCACCTATATCCTTTGTTTGTTTTTCTTAGTAGATTTTTCGAAATTTGTTTTTTTGTATATTCCAGCAGTTTCACTGTCTTCTGACAGATCTCCCTCCACCTTCCACAGTCCCTGCCACCTACTTGAGTAATCTGGATGCATGGGGTAGTGGGAGACCTGTCCCTTCCGCAGGCAGTGCCCCCAGTGTCTACCGCGTAGAAAGAAGTCTTATGATGCATTAGTCTGCAACTTTTGTCTCTTAGTTATCTGGACTTGTAACACTGAAATGCTGGAGTGTCAGATTTTAGGTACAGAGGCCTCTGGTGATTCTGTGGATTTACTTTGTAACAGTGTGTGGACCATGTCAGGGCTGGCTGCGTTCAATAAAATAATCAGTAATACAGTCTGAGGTCAGGGCTGGCAGAATTCAGGGTAAAATCAGGCTAAGATCAGGGCAGGAAGAGGTTAATAGCACATCCAGTAAACGCAATGGTCATGGACAGGAATAAAACGCAAAATCCAATGTACAAGTCAGTTCACAACAAGAAGTCACTAAAGGTCAATGTTGAAAGCACACTAGTTCAGGAAAAATGATCACCAGCACAGGTGACGGACAGGAAGGGGTTTAAATACACTGAAGGACCAATGAGAGGTGTCCAGCCTGATAATGATGCACAAGTGCAGCAGGCTCTAAATGAACTAGATTAGCTAGGTGCAACCAGCTAGACGCTGGCAGTACAGAGAGAAAAGACTGGTTGCTGTTACTGGGCAACTAGCTCCGATAGGTCTGAGAAGCCAGTTGCTGATTTTAGGCAACCAGCCTGGCGGATAGTGGCGGCTGCTGCTGATCTTAACATGTCTTGGCAAAGAATTCTCACATCGGGAATCAGACATAGAGCTGAATACTGGTCTTTGAAGCAAAGGACACATGTGCCAGAGACTTTAGTTAGGAGACAGGAAGGGGAAGAATGCAGAGATGTTAGTACAAGAAAAAAGTGGTGAGGGGGGGGGGGGGGGTGTCAGAGGGTGAAATAGGGAAAGGGGCTAGACCCCATACCTGCACTTAAGAGAGGAAATTGAAACCGAAAGATATATGAGGGAGAGGTAGAGCGGGCTCATAATCCAGGCATTCTAAGTGCTGGTGAATTGGTTGGGGTGATCGGTGATTACGTTAGTAATGTGTTCTAGCTTGTATGTTTACTAAACTTTTCTAACAAGGGCAGGTATTGTTTAATTGCGTTAATTGTTACTTGTTGCCAGAAGCCATTTTGGGGCAGCTGCACAGATGTGGGACAGGGCGTCCTCAGAGCCACAGTCTCGCCAGCAAAGGCCTGAAGAGTTTCGGTATATGGCTTACAACTTGGGGTGAAACCAAGAGCCATTGTAATAGGAGTTCATAGGAATTTCCTATGATCCATGTACAGATCAAGCTTTTTAGCTTTTGATTCAGGACTCTCTCCAGCGTCGTACTCCCTTTGGAGGTCATGTCAGAGGGGACCGACTGGTAATATTTGGAATTAGTAGAGTAACCAAGTCAAGGTGTTCATCTTCACCGCTGCCAGTTTACCGATCAAGCAAATGTCATGTGTATCCCAGGTGCGATTTTGTTAAAGTGAGGAGTATGACATCCGCGTAGACGGCTAGTTTTATTGTGGTGTCTAGATGCTAACGGCTACGTGGTCAAGGCAAAGAGCAGGGGTGACCTGGGGCAGCCACGTCTTTTTTCTGGTTTTAATCTGGGAAGGGGATGATGCACAACTGTTTAGGACAGTTTTAACAAAGAGGAAATACTTGCATCAGTAGCAGAGGGGGAGGCAATCTATCTTCACGTCCAGTACATTAGTATTACTTCACCTTTGGAGACCTGTGATTTATAGAAAAAAAATAATTAAATAAGGCATCCTATCCCACATAAGGGATGTATATATTGGAACATCCTCTGTGTCAGGATTATGTGTTTGCCCTGGCTGCCTAGGAACAAAGAGTAATGGGAGTCGTTTTGTGTAGAGGGATGGCTGCCCCCTTATTCGTGCAGTCTGAGGTTGCATAGCAGACCTGTCCAGGGGTTTTGGGAGTAGAGCATATTAATATGGGAGGGGTTCAGGAATTACTGGGGGGAAGGTGGGATCAAGCTCTTAAACAGGCTCAGTTGCATGCAGAACAGAGTCGCACATCCTGTATGCTGAGGTAACAGTTAGGGAGAGAGTCCAAGAGGGCCTAAAAGGAGGTAAAGGATGAGCGAGCCTGGGGGAAGCATAGCGGAGTCAATATAAAGGGAAACTGCTGACCCCCTTGTGCGATAGTGACCAGGAGGCCACAACCATAGGAAGTGACAGCCTTACGGGGTTTAACATCAAACATGAAAAAAATTTAACCGTATTATCAAAAAATTTCTACAGAACACTAAACCAGTGAAACATAAATTGAACATATAACTGATATATATAGAACTAGTGCAGAATCTTGTGCATGGGGAGGATTGTGGCAGCAGGCAAGCTGTGGCCGACATCAGTCTTGGATTCACTATTTAAACTGAGATTTAAAGGGGACAGCAATTATGAAACTGCATTTAATGTGAGTTTAGCAGTTGGGGTTGTGTTATTTAGGAAAGGTGGTAGCTTCTCATGGTTATATAAAATCCGAATAACATTTACATATTGAGACAAAATTAAAGGGAAAAACCATTTGGTCCTGAAATAGGATCAATTTTCTGTGAAATAAATGCAAAAAGACAAACCTTTTATTATTATTATTATTATTATTATTATTAATATTTATTTATAAGGCGCCACAAGGCATCCGCAGCGCCGTACAGAGACAAACAAAATCACAATACAATGGGAGACAGCACAGTACAGTAAACACAGCAACTCAGTACGCTCAATGCACAGCTAGAGAGGGCGGGGAAGGGGGAGGGAGGATCCGAAAACGACGGGGTCCAAGAAGGGGGGCGCGGAAGACAGGGAGACCCCCAGGGGGGAGGAGGGAGCGAAAGTGGACGTGGGGTGGAGGACCTTTGAGGAGGAGGGCTAAGTAGCTGGAGAGCAGAGTTAGAAGTGGTGGAAACAGGAGGAGAGATGGCCCTGCTCAGAGGAGCGTACAATCTAAGGGGAGGGGTGGACAGACAGAGAGACGCAGGGGAGAGAGGGAGAGTAGGGGGACTGAGGCAGAAGATAAGGTAGGAAGTTAAGTGGGAGACAGAAAGGCTTTAAGAAAAAGGTGGGTTTTTAGGGCCCGTTTGAAGCTGGACAGATTAGGGGGAAGAACAACCTTGAACACATTTAGGATATTACAGTCTCTAAGCTCGCCTGTAAGTAAGCCTTTACTCCCCACAACTTAAGCCTTGGGCCAGTCTGTTAATGGAGGCTTCCAACGAGGATGCAGGTTACGTCAATGTAGGAGGAGCCTGGGGAACTCCTATGTTCTTGAGCATAGCAAGTCTGTCTTCGGGCGTTTAGGTTCTTGGGCTGAAAATCCTTTGTGGACCACTAAAAGTTGGATGGGGTAGCCCCATTGATTAATGGGTTTTATGTTTCTTCAGGGCATTCTTAATAATCGTAAGGCTCCACTGTGTCTTTAAAGTGGAGGGTGCAGTATCTTGGTTTGTGTTTAGGTTGTTTCCTGTGTAAGGCACACCTGGAGGGTGTCGGACTGAGAATTTAACTTCTTACATTCTCTTTCCCAGTTGCAGAAACTCCAGTGCTATTTCTGTAACTGTTGGTCAGGTGCTATATGCTCATTTTCTTCATGTAAGAGACTGGCTGTATGTCAGGAACCGCTGGTGAGAGAGAACTGTTCATGGCCAAAATCCAGCACCTTCCCCCTTGGGTGCTCAGTCCTCTCATGTTTGTACTCTGCTTGGTGCTTGTCCCGGCATTGCTTGCTATACACAGAGATCTCCTTCCCGCCAACCTCAATAAGCTATGCTTGCCAGTATCAACTTGGTGTTCACCTATGAGTTTGGGGGTTCCATTGCAGTACTGACACCTCCAACACCTTTGCCGAGTGCATAACCTGTTGTTCTCCCAGCAGCAGCCATACCTGAGGATTCATAACAAAAAGAAAAAGGAAGACAAAATAATACAGCGCTTTTGATATTGCAAAACCTTTATATATAATCAAACAATATAAAAAATATGTATATAAAAACCATGCCTGTGAAGTATCAGATATCAATAAAATTGATTTCAAATGTATACCAATTAAAACATAGTAAATCATTCTATAACACTGCAGTCTCCCTAAAATTAGAAATCAGAAAAATATGAAAGATAAACTCTATTATAATTCAGACACCTTTCAACTTCCTCTTATTACTCTTGTATAGACAAACATTTGTCATTTATTTTGAAGTAAATCACTTCTCACAGTTTATGTGCTTAGAACCACAACTAGAATACATACATGATGTATAGCACAGGAATCCAGCAAGATTTAAACCTTTTCTTAAGGAGTCCTCGAGGATTTGGAATTTGAGACAAGGATGGATACTCTCTAGAAGTGTAACAGAGTCCTACATTAAGGCCCAAGGCACAAACTATTCAGATTACATTAGAATACCTAAACTGTTTTGTCAGCTCTATAACATCAAGTCATTAACCTCATATTATCACAATTTAATTTACGTAAAATATATTAACGTTTTAGTACATACAAAATATAATATGTATATACACACTTATTAGGACACCATAGAGTGCAATGCCAAGCTCACAGATTTACTTTACATAGGTAACTAGTGGTTTGTGCATATTGAAGCAAATAAGGAAAGGGAGGGGGTACATTTAATAATGATAGCCAGAAAAGACTAAAGGATTGTGTAAAACTGCAACTCCGCCTGTAGATGTTGTACTGCATCCCGACGATAACCCAGGAGGGCTCCCAGTTGTCGGTGACTGAGGTCGTCCAGTAGATTCCACCTGTTAAAGAAATGGCCCCTTGGGTTTTTATTTACAGTTTAGATACAGTAAAGTGGTGGCATGTGTGATTATGAAGGGTTTATTCAAAACAGATTAAATTTGAAATCGAGAAGACCCTAATAGAAAATCAGACAGAAATAAGCTTCTGTACTGCAATTAAAAGACATAACAGAATAATGATATATACACTATATGGACAAAAGTATTCAGACATTTAACCATTACACCAACAGGGACTGTAATGACATTGCATTCAAATACATATATTTTAATATGGAGTTGGTCCCCCTTTTGCAGTGATAACAGCTTCCACTCTTCTTGAAAGGCTTTCCATAAGATGTTGGAGTGTTTCTGGGGGAATTTGTGCCCATTCATTCATGAGGTCAGGCACTGATGTTGGACGAGAAGACCTGGCTCGCCATCTCCGTTCCAGTTCAACCCAAAGGCGTTGGATGGGGTTGAGGTCAGGGCTCTGTGCGGGCCAGTCAAGTTCTTCCACACTGAACTCATCAAACTATGGCTTTGTAGTCCTTGCTTTGTGCAATAGAAAAGGGCCTTTTTCAAACTGCTGCCACAAAGTTGGAAGCATAGCATTGTACAAAATGACTTGGTATGCTGAAGCATTAAATTTGCCCTTCACTGGAGATAAGGGGCCTAGCCTAAACCCTGAAAAACAGCCCCATACCATTATCCCTCCTCCACCAAACTTCACAGTTGGCATAATGCAGTTAGGAAGAAAATATTCTCCCGGCGTTTGCCAAACTCAGACTCGTCCATCTGTCTGCCAAACAGAGAAGCGTGATTTGTCACTCCACAGAACACGTTTCCACTGCTCCACAGTCCAGTGTCTGTGTGCTTTACACCACTACATCCAACACATTTTTCTTGGTGATGTGAGGCTTGCATGCAGCTGTTCGGCCATAGATTCCATTAAGCTCGCCACACAGTTTTTGTGCTTACATTAATCCCAGTAGAAGTTCGGAACTCTTCAGCTCTGGAATCAGCAGAGCGTTAGTGACTTATACGCACCATGCGCCTTACAGTCGTTGACCCCGCTCTGTGATTTTACGCGGTCTTCTGCTTCGTGGCTGATTTGCTGTTGTTCCTAAATGCTTCCACTTTCTAATAATATCACTTATAGTTGACCGTGGAATATCCAGCAGGGATGAAATTTCACGAACCGTCTTATTTGCAAAGATGACATCCTATCACAGTACCACGCTGGAAGTCACTGAGCTCTTCAGAATGACCCATTTTCTATCACAAATGTTTGCAAATGTAGACTGCATGGCTGGTGCTGGAGTTTATACTCCTCTGGCAGCGGGTCTGATTGAAACCCCTCAATTCAATAATTAACAAGTGTGGCCAAATACTTTTCTTCATATAGTGTGTGTGTAAATGGAGAGCAGGGTGTAAGGAAAGCGCTGAAGTCAGCTGGGGTTAGTATCTCCTTTTAGTTTTACATTAATGTTACATGGAACGTGCTTCTTGTACATGTTTATTCTGATGAGCATTCATATGAAAAGCCATAAAGGTGACAGCAGTACCTTCACCAGAGAGAGCGGTTCCTCAAAGATTCGGCTCCATTTGTCTTTGAAACATTTTTACCTATATATGTCCAGGTAACATAGTTTTTGGGTCATACAGTACCCACTGGGGAATGTGGAAATGATATTTGCCCCAATGTCAACTTGGATGTGGCCTTATCTGTAGTAGTTCTGTAAGTGGTTCAGAGGTTCTAATGTTGTTCTGATTATACACAGTTTTGGAGTGTTCCACTATAATGCAAATAATTACACACAGGTGCTGTGGAGGTCGACAGGCCGCACCTACTGGGTCCACTGGCAGATGTTGGAGATCATCGACTTTGGAGATCATACTGACGAGGACAATCTGGAGAAGGCATCATCTTTGACTGAGAGCACGAAGGTGTCTCCAGGTGAGTGGTGGTGATGGAGAGATAATTCACGTCCTATGAATCTGACAGATCACTCCCCAAAGATGGCGTGTGGTTTGTGTCAGGAGATAGGATGGGATTTTGAAGGTTTGAACACTTTTAAGAATTCTGTTCTGTGCCAAGTATTTCACATGAGATTTTCCAGCTTGTTTTATTTTTATGCGTTTTTGACTCCCCATTTTTTATTTCTTCATTAATTGCAGAAATGTTCTGTTACTTGTCTGTTTATTGAAACTTATATTTTTGCTTCATCTCCTTTTTGTCTTTAAGTTGTTATTTTTCTTAAGTCAATGCTTAACCTGGTGAAGAGTGATTACTACAAGGAAAATTGCCACGATCCTTGTCTTAATCTTCCCGACCCTCTCCCTTCTCCACTGCCACGCTCTCCTTCACCCCCTGCCACCCTCACTCCGCCACACCTGCCTCCTCCTTGTCCCTCTGCCACTCCCTCCTCTTTATATACACACTGATCTCCAAACTACCAGTAAGCTGCATATTTACAGCAAGTGGATTTACAAATACATTTTTCAAAACTGATTTTTAATGGTTGTTCCTTTCCGATGTTTTCTCCATCCCTTTCACTTCACCGGTCACTAGACTTTGTTCTCTCTGCAGTGTCCCAAACTTTGCAATGTAAACCCTCTGGGGGTATATACACTCTACCCTACCTTGGTAGTGTGACCTGTGAGGAGAGAGGGAATTTGAGGCAGGACGAGTGGTGGGAGATTCTTTTCTTTGTTCGGAAACTGGAGCCTCAGAAGCAACAGGAGGCGCATGGGATTATAATGCAGAACTTGGAGGATAAGGTGAGACATTTGGTGAACTGGTAACTAAATAGACCACAGGGAAAAAGGTGATGGGGAACTCACTGAAGAGCATATTAATATTAAAATTGATCAGGAGTAGAGAATGTGACGTTAAATTCTGGGAAGCTTAAGGGACCGCTTGGGGGGCCAGAGAGGGATATATAACCTTGAGATAAGGAATAATATCATGATCATGATGGGTTTACAGGGAAGAGACCAGCAATGGGAACACAGCAATATCCATGAGACCTGTCTCAGAAGACATTGGCTGAATGTTCTACTTAAGTAACAAAATACTGTTAGACTTTTTGTTGGGTTGGGTGACAGTACTCAGTGTTTGTCTTCTCTCTTTATCCAGCGGTGTGACCAGGATGAGCACGCCTTCATGCAGACATCTGTGTCTGTGGATGTAGCACAGAAGATACTCAGCTTTTTGAATGAACACTGTCGTGGCTGTGTCCTGAGAGACTTGCATAGCTCCAGCGTCTATACTAAATATGTTCCCCACCCTGGGATGGCCGAAAAACAGACTTCAAGTTTTGGCTGTTCTTCACAGGATAACCCTTCACAAGGAGGCCTTGTTTCCAAAAAGACAAAGAGTGAGGAATCTCACAAAACTTTGAAGACCGAAACCCTTCAGAGTGCAGAACAGTCAGACCTCCAGCTCCTAAACACCCTACTCTCTCAGGAAGGGCTTCAGATCATTGCTCCAGGAGATGAAAAGAGCAAAGGTGAGGTTTTCATAAACACGAGATGCATTGAAGGAGGAGGACCTGGGCCAATGATGAAATAAGTACTGCCTTTATTCTTGTAATTCAGAGATGGGACACTCAAGGCCTCGTGTCTGAGGAATTTGCCTCAGATCACAGGTCCGGCAGGAATTTGGTGAAAGAGAAAATAAAATGATGGAATTGAATATTTGACCAGAAGATGAGTCATTTTATGTGAAAACCTATGTAATGTGCTCTGTCATCTGGGCAGATATGACAATGGCAATATGTGGGTGAATAAAGCAGTTTGTACTGTATTAGGGACAATAATTTAGAAAGAAACCAGGTTGGTCCACAGTGATGTCGGTGAAGTGAATGTTCGAGTTGATGTTATGTTCATGTCAACCCATTAGGTTTTGGAACCTCCTGGGGTACATCGACAGGGACTTCTCTGGAGATGTTAGTGGAGATGTTAGAGAAGGTAAAGAAAAGTGTCTGCGGGCCTGAAGCTCTGGGTTTTATCGTACAAATCCTGCAGCAGCAGTCTGGAGAAGAGGCGCACAGTATGAAAGCTGAGGGGCGTTCTTCTAACAGGTACCTACTAGAGAACATTAGCTGCCTCTTGTGATCAGCAGAAGATGTTTATTGACATTTACACACTAAATAAGCGTTTTAATGGTTCATATTCACCTTGATCGTATAGTGTATAGTGTCACTGTATAGTGTCTTTTTCTTCTGAGGCTTACACTATTCTTTTTGTCTAAAATTTCTTCACATCTAGAGAGAAGATTGTAAAGATGTTGGTGGAAATCTTGACCAACCAGATGAAGGAGAAGCTTCTGGTCGTCACATGTTTGCAGCTGACTTATGTGGTGATGTCCAAGTATGACTGGCGTGTTTTGTTTGCCACAGAGGGAGGTGTTAGAGCAGTGCTGGGCTGCATGCAGGAACATCAGTCTTCAGCTGCCGTCCAGCATATAGGCCTGGCGGTAAGTGATGTCACCACTCTCACATGATTTATAGACTCCTATATTTGTCCTGTCCCTTCTGTCTTGTAATATGCTGTGATCATTCCCTGGTAGGTCCTGAAGGTACTGACAGGTACGGGATGCTGTGATCTACGCGGAAGTTCCAGGAGGTACACCCTGAATCCCTCGGACGTTCAAGTCATTAAAGAAATCTTCTCCAGCATCGGCTCTGCTGCCAGTGCTAGCTCCATCAGTCTCCTCAGGGCGATCGCATGTGCCATCGGCAAGATGTTGAGTACACCAGGGTAAGGGATCTTTAATAACATTTATCAGATGTATTTTATCCTGCACAACGAAGCAACATTGTCACCTTTCCTTCCAGAATGTGTGGACATGGAGCTTCACCTCATATCCTATCAATTTCCTTTTCTCTGTCATCCTTTGGGAGACACCGGGGACATTGGGGTATAGAGTAGGGACAGGGCGAACTGACACTTTAAACTCCTTTTAAACTAAGCCCTAGCTCCTCCCCCTCTATACCCCACTTCCTGTCTCGGCCTCAGTTTCGTTTAAGTGCCCGGCGAATGGGCTGTGTCTGGGCTGCTTAGCAGCCCGCTTCTGTATTTAATGTTCAGATTAGGTTTGTTTTTTATATTTGTCTACCTGTCTGCCTGACAGCCGCAGCTCAAGAAGCTAAGATGCTGCAGTCAATCACCGCTTCCCCACGCTTGTCGGCTGTTGGCTCTGAGCGCGGAATCGGCGGACCAGTGCAGCAGTTTGCCCCCTTTAGCTTGCAGTTTTAATTTTTTCCAAAAAACTCCTGCGGCCTATGGGCTTATTAGCTGGGGGTCACAGGTGCAGGAAGTGGCTGTTTACAGCGCGCAGCAGGGATGGCTGTGCGCTGTCTGGAGGGGTGGATCTGAGGTGCCGTGGAAGTGCCTCCTTTGCCAGCCCCCCTCTTCCAACGTTTTCATGCCCAACTAGGAGCCGCAGGCTGTGTCCGTCCTCCTGTTCTGACAGGCAGAAGAATGCAGACACAGCGTGAGGAGTGTTGGTAGCAGGTAAGTGAAATTCTCTCCCAGCACAGTGCTGGGAGAGGGGAGGTAGAAAGTTGGTCCCCTGAGTCAGGCTGCTTTTTACTAGAAGCAGTCACTTTAAAAATATAATTTTTTATTTTTTTTGCATAGGGGACTGGGTCAGGCTAGGGTCACTATGATAGTGAGCCCTGCTAGGCACTGGATTGGTTGAGGGGGTTGTCCTGTTGGACGTTTGCCAATCCAGTGCTGAGCCCTGGGGGAGAGGGTGTTCCTCTATTGTACTTCCTCCTTGGTGGTCTCTCACTCCTTTGTGTGCAGACACCAGAATAGACAGCGATTTTATAGCTCCAGCTTCTCCCCTTTTTCTGTCCTGAGTCTTTTACTCTGTGGGGATTTATTGGCTGTACTGCAGGCTCACTTTCTGTTCAGTTTGTTTGCTGCTTGTTATATTGTGTTTTGTTACACTGTTTATTACACTGTGTTGTGTCTCTTTTGTCCCATCTGTTAACATGTCAGGGGAAAATCCATGCGTGGTAGGGCTGGTGTTACATCTATGTTGAGTTTCACCTGTGCTGTCTGTCACGTTAAGTTACCATGTGGACAGTCGGGCGCGCTGACTCTGTGCGCAGCCTGTCGGCCCTCGGAGAGCATACCGTGTAATACAGCAGCTGCTTGTTCAGATACAGCAGAACCTGCCTGGGCTCGGTCTCTCTCCAATACGGTGGCTGAACTTGCTCAGTTTTTGCAGTCGCAGGCTGTGGCCGCACCATCTTCTGAATCTGCTTCTTCTGTAGCAAATGACATGGGTTCTAGTTCGCTAAGTCAGGGTTTGATTGTTACTACCCCAGCGGAGTCTGTAGAACCAGCTTAGGTACAGGGCCTTGCATCCTCTGTACAGGGTTTGGTTTCGGTTTCTTCCTCTTTAGAAAGGATTCTGCCGCACCGTCTTCTGCATGTAAGCGTAAGAGGGTGTCGGCACCACTTCAGGGAAATGAGCCAGATTCTGACTGTGGTTCCCAGGAGGAGGGTGAATTAGATGTGGATTCTGATATGGAGGCTCCTTCGGTGATGGAGGAGGTTCATTCTGATCGTCAGAGCGTGGAAGAATTATTCATGCTGTGTGTCAGGTACTTGATCTTCCTGAAGAAGAGGTTCCTGACGCTGCAGAGGCTTCTCTTTTTGTACGCCGGAAAAAAATCTTTCTCTTTCCTGGGTTCTTCCCAGTTGGAAGATTTGTTGTCGGAGCCTTGGACTTTCCCAGATGGGAAGTTCCAAGTGTCTTGGCGACTGCAGTTGTGTTGTCTCTTTCCTCCTGAAGTTATTGCTAAATGGGAGACTCTTCCACGTGTGGATGTTGCTGTTGCAAGGTTAGCAAAGGTTACTACTAGTCCTCTTCCTAATGCAGCCACTCTTAAGGATAGTACAGACGGTAAGGTTGAAGCCGTCCATAAGTCCATGTTTGTGGCAGCAGGTGCCTCTTTGAGGCCTGCTTTAGCATCTGCGTTGGTTAACAATGCTGTAGAACGCTGGTCAGAACAGCTGTCTGAAGGTTTGTCGGCAGCCAGGCCGTCCTCTGAACTGCTTCCATTAGTGTAGCACATTCAGAGGGCGACAGATTATTTAGGAGAGGTAGCGATGGACGCGGGACTGATTGGGGCACGTATTTCTGCCTCTGCAGTCTCAGCTTGTCGCACTCTCTGGCTTAAGTCCTGGGAGGCTTATGTGGAGTCTAAGGCTCTTGAGAGCATACCTTTTTCTGGGGGTGTTTTGTTTGGACCTCAGCTTGACTCCATTATCAGTCAAGCAACAGGAGGAAAGAGCACGTTTCTCCCTGTTAATGCTCCCAAACAAAGAATGACCAGATTCCGCTCCTTTCGGTCCTCAGGAAGGTTTTGGGGTCAATATTCCTCAGGCCATTCTTCTAGAGGCCAGATATCCGTCCCCAGTGGTGGTTTGCAGCCAGGGAACCAGGCCTAGTCTGCTCGAAGTCCAGCAGCGAAATCTGCAGACAAGCAGTCCGCATTACGGGCATTTTGCTCCTCCGCTGTCGCCGGTAGTAGGAGCCCGTTTTTGCTTGTTCAGAGATCGGTGGTTTAAGTCTACCACCGATGTCTAGGCTCAGGGGGTGGTGGTGGACCAGGGATACAAGATCGATTTGCTCGGTCTTCCTCCCAGACGGTTCGTTGCCACAGGACTTCTCTATTGTCCACGAAAGTGACTGGCCTTCGGAAGAAAGGAGGAAATCAATTGCTTCTCCTGAGTGATTATTCCGGTGCCAGATTCTCAAGGAGGTTTGGGTTTTTATTCCAACCTTTTTCTTGTGCCAAAACCAGACTGTTAATTCAGACCAATTCTGAATCTGAAGTCTTTGAACACCCAGGTCAGAGTGCCCAGGTTCAAGATGGAGTCTTTGCCCTCCATCATTCAGGGCATTGAACAAGGAGAATTTATGGTGGCTATAGACATCAAGGATGTCTATCTCCATGTGCCTATCTGGAAGGGTCATCAGTCCCTTTTTGAGGTTTGCGGTTTGATCAGAGCACTTTCAATTTCAGGCTCTTCCATTTGGTCTGGCCACGGCCCCACGTATCTTCACCAAGATCATGGCAGTCATGGCTGCTCAGCTAAGATCCAAGGGGATTGCAATCATCCCTTATCTGTACGATCTTCTTTTAAAGGCAGTTTCTCCAGAAGTGCTTCTGTCGCATATCCAAGTAGTAATCCAGACTCTAGCGTATCACTGTTGGATTCTCAACTTCAAGAAGTCCAAGTTGATCCCATCCGAGCGGATGATCTTTTTGGGTCTTTTTGGGTCCTCAATCATCAGGGCGGCACCAAGTGTCCTTTTGGCCATGCGGCAGGTGTTAGTCAGTTGGTGGAACAGTGGGGTCACCCGGATATCGACAGGATGGCATTTCAGTTCCACCACAAAGTCTCCCCCTTTTCTGCTCCCGCGCAAGAGATCCCATGGCTGTCGTGGTAGACGCCATGTCTGTCCCTTAGTGGTTCCGTTTTTAGGTCCTTTTGTCCTCTAAGTTTACAATGTCTGGCTTTAACAGTGTGACTGTTGAAGCCATGATTCAGAGAACTATGGTGTTTTCCGAACGTGTGCTGCAAACCTTGCTTCGGGTTCGGAAACCAGCTTCTGCAAAAGTCTCATCAAGTTTAAAATACATATATTGGCTGGTGTTAAAAGAAGGGATATCCTACTTCTTCTTCTTTTCGCTTGGCCAGGTTACTTAGGTTCTTGCAGGACGGGGTTTGATGCAAATTTGTATCTTGGTTCTCTTGGGGTCAGGTGTCAGCAGCTTTTGGTCTTCTTTCAAACAAGACTTGCTGTCATACCTTTATGAGCACACTTTCTTTCAGGGTGTACTCCATATACATCCTCTGTATGTTCCTCTGGTAGCTCCATAGAATTTGAATTTGGTGTTAAATGCTTTACAGCATCCACCTTTTTAACCTTTGGATAGGGTGGAATTTAAATTTCTAACCTGGAAAACGGTTTTGACCATTTTTACGGCATACAGAGTTTCAGAACTTACTGCTTTATTTTGCTCTCCTGCTCCTTGCTCTTTTTACGTCTCCTCTTCTTGTTTTTCATAAAAACAGGGCAGTTTTGCGAACCAAGCCCGCTTTTCTTCATAGGGTGGTGTCTGGATTTCATCTACGTCAGGACATTGTCATTCTGGTCCTGACTGATTTAATGTCTTTGATTAACAATTATTCCATGTTGTCCGAGCCTTGCGAATTTTGGTGCACAAGTCTCAAAAGGTGCGCAAGACTGAGGATCTTTTGATTATCTATCATGCTCACAACAGAGGCTAGCCAGGTTCTAAAGTCATTTTTGCTAGGTGGATTACAGCTGTTATCCGTCAAGCTTATAGTAAGGCTGGGGAGCCTGTCCCAGATAATCTGAGCATGCACTCTACAAGGTCTGTAAGTGCTTCCTGGGCGGCCTGCCATGGTGCTTCCAGAGAACAACTGTGTAAGGCGGCCACGTGGTAGTCTGTACACACATTCACTAACTTTGACAAGTTTAATGTGTTTGCATCCAAGGATGCAAGTATTAGAAGTAAGGTGCTTTGTGCCGTTTCTTCTGCACGTTCCCTCCCGTGAGGCAGCTTTGTGATGTCCCTGGTGTCCCCCAAAGGATGACAGAGAAAATTGGATTTTTATACTTGCGTAAAATCCGTTTCTCTTAGTCCATTGGGGGACACTGGGCGCCCACCCTTAATGCTCTAGTTTCTCCTACTGTTTGACATGTAGTCTTGTTGTTAAGAGAATGTTATTGTTTGTTAATTTTATTCTCTTTTCCTGTTTTCTCTCTCTCTCCCCTTTCTGTGGGCTTGGTTACACATAAACTGAGGCTGGACAGGAGGTGGGGTATAGAGGGGGAGGAGTTAGAGCTTAGTTAAACAGAAGTTTAAAGTGCCAGTTCGCCCTGTCCCTACTCTATACCATGATGTCCCCGGTGTCCCCCAATGGAGTAAGAGAAACGGATTTTACATGAGTATAAAAATCCAATTTTTGTGTACATAGTCTTTCCAATACACTGCAGTACAACTTTCCACATATTTCTTTCCAAATTATTGCAGTACCCTTGAATTTAAATTATGATGTGCCTATTTATGTACCATTCTATCGCGCCCGACTGAAGTGTAAGAGTCCAAAATGTGCTATAAGTCTTGCTAGTGTCCACTTAAGCTATTTTAAAAGAACTTTGCTATTTGGGTTGAGTGTCTCACCTTTGAATTTCTGTATTACAGGTGTTTCACCTCTGTACACAATGGACTCCTGGTTGTCCGTATGTTGACTGAAAATCATAAGGGTTTGTCTGAGCAGCTGTCCAGCTGTGAGCTGCCCTCCGTTCTCCAAAGTGTCTCGGAGGACTCCAGCAATTCCATGTACGGGAGGCTGGATCTCTTCATGCAGAAACAGCTGTGTGATCTTTTAAAGAACAACCAGGAGAAAGGCAGCTCAGAGGCCAAAGGTGAGAACTGAGGGATCTTTTCTTCTACAGCGGCCATGAGATGTAGACTGCAGAGGGGACCAGTGCGTCCCATCGGAGGAGTTTGGTATTTAATGTTTGAGAAACCAGTTACATCCCGCTACATGTTTTGCTGGACTTATGTAGGATCAGGGGTGCAGACATTCTGCAGCCTGTATGGTGTTGAAACAGGCAGCTAATCAAACAATTTATGTAAATAGTCAACAAATATCCAGTTATAAACAGCAAACTCCTTTTTTTTTTTTTTTCAAGGGACCAGGAAAACTTGGTGTAAAATGAGCCTAAATTCTATGAACACCTACAAGTGTTTCAGTGGAATAACAGACCAGGCAATTTGCAGCGACCACAGTGGTTTAGTTTGTGCCAGTGTATAGAACCTGTACACATGGAAACACCTGCACTGTAAAATAGGTGGAGAAATGGCATTATATCATTATATCATTATATTTGTCTTAACTGAACAAACCTATTAAGACTTTTAAGCTGTCAAATATTTTGGAACTTAAATCTTTACTACATACGGAACATATACCGCAAAATGTGTAAAACTAGGGAAATGCGTTAGAGGATGACCACAAAGTGTACAAACCACCGTGGTCGTTGTAAATTGTCTTGTAGAAGATTTGTAGTAAAGGTTTTAATGTTGGTGAATTCCCATGGTACTGGCTGCAGACAGTGAGTCGTCCTCGGACGGGCGCTTGAGGATGAGTGAGTAGGAGAGATGAGGATGGTGACCACCCCTCCCCCTTCACATCTTCACCCTCGGTAGCGCTTGTTCACGTCTCCGCTGTACAGTTTTGATTTTAATGAAAACAAAATAAATGACGACGGTGGTGGAGGAAGTCGGATTTTAAATTAAGGATGAGTTTGTTTTTGCCTGACGCATACTAGCCTTTCGAGCGGGCACTACAAACATATTACCCTAGGGCAGCCTGAACCCTTATTCAGGAGTATACCAGTACTTGTAGCTCAAAGATGATGTCTGCTCAGCTGACCCTCACCAAAGAGCAGGAGAAGGTGATAGACAACTGGGTGCCACAGGTTTCCCTGTTGTATTTACTGAATGACCTTATTGATTGCACCACACTTGGACCACCTGCCATTTGGTTATGGAAATGTAACCAGGTATGGCATATAGGAGTTGCTTAGCACAAGCTCCATTTGTAATGTGTTTCCAGGGCTGTCTTTCCGACTAGGCATGATGGGCAGGTGCCTGGGGGCACAGCGGGCAAGGGGGCCCAAGACAGAATGAAAATAAAAAATCCTGTACAAAACAAAAGAAAACAAACGTACATTATGTATATACTATATAGATATATATTAGTAATATAAGCAATAAACAATGGCGCTCACAGCAGTATTGTATAGGTATAGTATACTGAACAAATCCACTTAAACACCTCTTCCACGTATGGAGGTAGCCTTCCTTAGAAATGGTTGGTAAGTCCAAGATAAATAGAGTAGGTAAAGCACAGGAATAAGCACACCGTGGTGTGATATTTGGCTGAATAACCAAAGTTCAGTGGAAATATAAATAGTCCAAAGTATATTAGTATTTCAAGCTTCTGGATTGTCCTCTAGGACCATAAGCAATAAATCCAGTCTTGTAAGCATAAAAAAGACAGAAAAACAAACAAAGAGGTCAGAAAAACTAGTGTGTTAGTGATATCCCATCACCATATGTATACACACTAGGAACACCGCTTATCTGTATAGCTGCTTCTCAGTAATATGTAACCAGCATTTATGTCATCACGGTCTCTCTCCGAAGAAGCAGCATAATCAGCACATCTGCTCCTTGGTCATACACCAGCAGCACACTGCTCTCACAACATCTCTCCTCCACTCATCAGATATGCACTATATGGTGGAGTATTTCAAAAAATACAGCATTTAATCAGCAAAACATATAAAATGCACACTCACAATGAGTAATTCTAAAACAAGCTTATCTGTAATACAGGTATACACTGGTTTCTGATGTACCGGTCCCTCGGGTGCACACAGGAACCTCCCACAGTTTCCACACAGAAAACTCAATGGTAGGATAATCTAATATAGGCCAGGGGTCAATAGAATAGGCCTCAACGCGTTTTGTCCTTAGCAGGACTTCCTCAGGAGGTATTTATTATAAGCTGTCTGCCAAAGGAGGTATTTATAGTAGGACGCGCCGCCATTTTGCGCGTGCGCATTACTCAGATTGTACTGCGCATGCTCGTCCTATAGGACTTACTGCGCATGCGCGGCTTTGTTATTGCCGCGATCTGCCGATGTAGCGGCGTTCTATATACAATTGGTGAAGTAGTGGTTAGGTTGGGGACATGGGAATAAACAAAATAAGTGATGAATGTGTCAATTACATGGATTTGTAAGTTTATTGATTATCTTTATGATCCTGGGACAGATCAGGATCTAAAAATTCTCTACATGCACTGATACCTTTAATGTGTTCTATCACTGTATAGAGGGATTGCCCATCTATAGTGAGCCCTGTATACTCAGAATTCCATTCAAAACTTTCAAAAATATTTAGTACACTGATCGTATCCTTCAGATAGGACTCTAATTTGGTTACGTATTTACTAAGGAATATGTTAACGTATTCAGAAGAATGGGATGTCTATACCAGCGATGATAGGTCTCCCTGGAGGTTTATTCAATGTTTTGTGAATATTCGGGCGATAGTAAAAGATGGGGATAATGGGGTTCAGAACAAGGAGGTACTGATATTCCTCTTTGGTTTAGATTTGCTGGCATAAACCTTTTAAAAGGGTGTCTCTCAAAATGAATATAAAGTTATTAGTTGGATCCTTCTGTAATTTCATGTATGATGTTTCATCATTTAAAAGCCTCTCTGCTTCTTCAATATATGCTGATCCATCCAATAGCACAACACCACCCCCTTTGTCTGCTTGTTTGATAATTAATTCTTTATTGTTCGTTAGAGTTTCCATAGCTAGAACTTCTTGTTTAGATAAATTAGGATTTCTAGGGCTTGTATAATTTATCTGACATAAGTCCTTAACCACTAGTTCCTGAAACAGGTCACTATGGCTGCTTCTGGACTCTAGTGGGTAGAATTTAGAGGTAGGTTTAAGACCCGATTTGGATGCATTATCATAACTGGAAATTATCATAATTGGAAATTATAGCTGTTTCTTTTCTAGCAAAATGTCTCTTAAGCGTTAGCTTTCTGGTAAACTTGTTGATGTCTATGAAAATTTGAAACTTATTTGTTTTTTAGTGGGGGCAAAGGAGAGGCCTTTACTAAGTAATGAGAATTCTGATGTACTCAGTTGGTGTTTGGACAGATTAAAGATCCCATTTGCTTTTAACGTTCTAATTATGATAATTTCCAGTTATGATAATGCATAGGGGATTTTGTTGTTCTCCATGACACTATAATGGAATCTACTGAGGAGGAAAGAGATCTAGCAGTTACTATTTCAGGTGCCTTAATGGCAGGTAAGTAATGTAACAAAGCAATGAGGAAGACAAGTCAGATGCCTGGTTGTATAAGGAGTTAGGAATCCGTAGCAGACAGAAAGAAGTAATAATACCACTGTATAGGTCATTGGTACGGCCTCATCTAGAATACTGTGTTCAAATGTTGATCAGATCCAGTGCAGGAATGGCAATTAAACTTTGTTTGAGTTTTACAAATCTTTAGGGCCTGATTCATTAAGGAAAGTAAAGCCGATAAAAGAGTAACTTTGCACCTTGGGAAAACCATGTTTCATTGGAGGGGGAGATGAATTTAAAATGTGGAGAAGGATTTATAGTTGGGCAAGGCCATGGCCTATATCAACCTTAAATTTCAGTGTACAAATAAAGCTATCAAGTATTTGTGTGCTACATGAAAAAACATCCAGAATTTATCTTATGTGCAAAATAATAAACTAATGTCTATAGTGACCAGTAAATTCCTTGAAATGCCTGCGTGGTATGGAGGAAGCACAATGGGCCTAGGTTTGTTGTTTTCTATAAACCACTTTTATGTTGCTTAGTCAGTCCTGCTAATTAAAGCTAATTTATGTGCCAAACTTTAAATTACCTGGTGAAGACCCATGTCTTGCTTAAGCTTTTTGTCTGTCTTTCTCCAGCTCATCCCAGATCTCCGCTAAATGTCTTACCTAGCCCCCGGTACCTTGTGTTATTCCAATCCCACCTTCATGTCAGTAACTGTAGTGGGAAATAAGCTCGGTCTGAGAAGTTGTTATATACAGCTGCAGAACAGGATGTTCTCAAGTTCTTTACACACATTGTTACATACATACACTTGCTGTTGTCTTATTATTATTAGCATGTGTTTGTGTAGTGCCAGCAGCCTCCAGTACATGCATAGCAGGGAGATTTCTAAGATACCATATAAGGCATTCTGGTGGCTCAGTTATGGCAAAACCAGTCCAAACAATGTGTTGCGACGAGTTCTGCAATTGTGCAAAAAGTCTTAACTTTCCTCGTCACGTAGCAGAGATAGAAGAGACAGTACTGACTTGGACCCTTCACAAATCCACACTTCATGGGAGGATGGCAACAAGTAAACCATTGTGCTAGTAAATAAAATATCGCCTACCGTTAGCCAGTATGTAGCAGGCACAAACTCCAAGCAGAGGAAGATTCTATGATGAGACCACGCTGTGTTTAGTGCAAACCTAACTATGCATGTCATGCCAATAACACTAACCTTATTGTGAAACATGGTGGTGCCTAGAGCCACTTCTGGGTAGCTGGTATAGCTGCTGTAGCACTGCTTTGCTGTGGGCTGGCTGGTACCTCTTGACCAGTTACTATGGACCAGGACTGCTGGGTAGCGGATTGACACAGAAACACCGGGTTCAATACAGAACAGCTGGGGAACAGGTTAGAGTGTAAGCGCTTATCTGTTTACAGCAGACAATAGGCATCAGGCAGAATCTTCAAGCAGTGGTGTTTATTTGCTCAAGGGGTTCTTACAAGGACCATTACACACTAGTTGGAGGTACTAGTGATAATCCAGAAGTACAGGTGGTATAATACAGTTAAAATGCAAAATACAGCTCTTGTATACTGTTTCTGACACACATGGTGGCAGGGGCTAACCCAGCCCCTGTCCTAGCTGGCACCACAACGTCTGAGATATTACATCAGATATTTAGCATCAGGGTCTAATATGTTCTCTCAATATGTGACTTCATAAATTATTTGCTGGTTGCATATTTCATGTAGTTCATCTATCTTGTTAACAAGTCAGGATAAAAGGTAACTGCCCTCTGCTGTGTACTCAGGCTAAAAAAGTGTTGGACACTCAGATGAAAAGGCTTAATTATCATGGGATTTCCTTTCTTCAGACAATTCACCAACAAACTTCCTCCAACATGGCATCAGTACATTTTCTATACAAAACTCAGTACATTGTCGCACTGCGCCACTAAGTGAAGCAAAAATAAAGATTACATTATTTCTAAGTGATCCAGCCACAGTCAGAAGGTTTGAGATGAGGTCATGGACGGAGGTTACTCTGTTACAAAGAGAGCGTGGTTTCAATAGGGCAGTTATGAAAGTGATGGGGGACAGGTGGTGTGTTTGAGGTTTGCTGGATTTCTATAGTTTGTAGAACCAGAATGAAATGTATGGAAGATTTCTGCCATTGTCAACTGTGTGCTGTTGTGAAGTGGAAACATCTAGAAACAATAACAGCTCAGCTGCGAAGTGATAGGCCACACACAAGCTCACAGAACGGAACCACCGTGTTATTCAAGTGTGTAGTGCAGGCCTGACCAACCTGTGACTCTCCAGATGTTGTGAAACTACAAGTCCCATCATGCCCTGCAAGATATCGGTTGGCTATCTACTAGCAAAGCATGCTGGGGCATGCAGTTTTACAACACCTGAAGAGCCACAGGTTGGCAAGGCCTGGTGTTGTGCATAAAATAGGATTTTTGTATTCTTCGTAAAATCCCTTTCATGTAGTCCATTGGGGGGCACTGCTAGACATAGGGGTATAGTAGGGGGTCCCGGGAGTCAAGGCACTTAAACAGTTAAACTTGTGAGTGTAGCTACTCCCCTACTATACCCCGCCCACAGGAAGGAGTATTCAGTTTATGTGTAACAAAGCCCGAAGGAGGGCCTAAAAAGGTTAACCAACAACAAACACAGTCAACCCAACAATCTTTCAGAGCAAGGGTGGGGACACCGCTAGATATAGGAAACATACCAAAACTGCCCCTAAGGGAGGGACTGCTCTGACACTGCTGCATGCAACACCTTACGGCCAAAGATAGCCTCCTGAGATGCAAAGACCTGCAACCTGTAACATTTCACAAAGGTTCGAACAGATGACCACATAACCGTCCAGCACAGATGTTTGGCTGAAGCTCCATGACGCGCTGCCAAGGAAGCACCCACAGCCCTGGTCGAATGAGCTGACAAATCTCCTGGCACTGGCTCCGCTGAGCTCGAATAAGCCATTTTGATGGTGGAAGTGATTCATCAAGCTAACGACACCTTGGAGGCTGTCCAACTGCGTTTTTGCACATCATGTAACGCAAAGAGATCTGTAGTTTTGCGAAGTCCCACAGTGCGATAAACATAGCACCTAAAGGCCCTGACCACATCCAACAGTAACAAGGACTGATCCGAAGATCGAGAAGAGATAGCCGGAATTACAATTTCTTGATTGAAATGGAAATGAGAAACAACTTTACGAACAAAGGAGGGCTTGGTGCGAAGCCCTGTGGTGAACAAATGGCAACGAGGGAAGTGGAGTAGGTCTATGATATAACCTCTCATGACAATGTCCCTGAACCGGGGGTCGAACGATGATTCCAGCCACTTATCCCGAAACAATAGTAATCATGCTCCCAACACATTTCTTTGGATAGGAGTCACTTCATGCGTAGACCGACTCGGTCCACTTAGGATTTCCTCGTCTGAAATGGCGTCTGCCCCAACGGAAGCCACCCCTTGTGGGAGCATTTGACTAAGCTCTTGCAGAGGATGCTCTAGCTTTGTTTGAGGGATGTAGGGACTGAAACTTAGGTTTGGCCTGTTTCACTGGCACAAATAAGCGCCCCCCGTAGCCTCAGAAATGAGCTGGTCTAACCTAGCAAAAGTGGGATGACATCAAATTGGTCCATTTTCAGGGTGTGCTTGGAATCCGCGTCTGCGAATCAAAAGCACAGCCACAAGGAATGTCTGGATGCTATGATAAGCACAGAAAGTTTTGAGGCTACTGAATTGACATCCAAATCAGAAGCCTGTCTGATGTGATCTGATAGAACCAATAACTCCTCAGTAGGGGAACAGTCATGGAGGCCCCTAGTTAATTACTCTGCCCATGCTTGAATCGCCTTATTGAACCAGGCTGTAGACATATCAAGTCTGAAAATACTACCGGCCACTTCATTTGCAGAATGAAGCACATGTCCGTGCCGTCTGATTGAAACTACCCCTACTGGCAAAGTGGTTGTTCTCGTCAACCTGACTATGGGACGGTCTACTTTCGAGAGAGCCTCCCATTTCTACTGGTAGTAGGTAGAGAGATCTAAATTTTCCAGGCATATGAAAATGGAGGTCAGGCTTTTTCCATGCCTCCTCAATTATGTCAAATAACATGGATGAATGAAATGAAATGAGCTATTTCATTTGCCTTTTAAAAAACGAGAAATTGGCAGCGTGTGATATCTCTGGGTTGGCAAAAATTAAAGTTTGTTGGACTCCTAGCACCAAGTCATCTACCCCCTGAACAGTGGATGAGTTGTCCACGCAAGCAGAATCCTTATCACCAGAATCTCTTTGAATTTCACCATCTTCCTATAATTAAAGGGCTGAAGTAGAATCTAGGACCTTGGCCTCCTGAGAGACCTGACGCTTATGAGATGGTGATTTAGCTACATTCAGTATATGTTCCAGCGAGGAAGAGGCCTTAGCTAAACTGTCGGAGATCGCAAAAGTTTGTGCTAAAGTACATTCCACCTGGGACACCCCTGAAGCAGGTTGGTCCGTTTGTGGACCTAACTGGTGTGGTGCAGAAGTGGAAGCTTGACCTACCTCACAGTGTGATATTACCCTTGTGACCTCTGCTAAGGTTGATTGGAAAGGACGCAGCCAGGCAGGTTCTTTCACGACTGTAGATGCAGACTAGTTCCAATTCTCCGCCTCACAGGCTGTACACAGGACCTCCGGATGGATAGAATTGTAAATAATTTTGTAAATAAATCACAAAAATATGACCATGACACACACGGTCTTGCAGACAAAACATTTGCAGAAAAGAGCGTTTTAAACAAGGAAAACCCTGTTCTGTATGGAGGGGCAGAGCAGAGTTCTGTTTATCTCCACTTGAGAAAAATGGTGCTGGAAGCCTGGTAATTTTGCTAGGAAGCAGGAGAGGAGTCCAGGACCTCCCCTTCCTATAATAAAAATGACTGTCCCACAATCTAAAACAGAGATCTGCTCTGTTGTTTGTGCCCTCCTGTGTGAGGTACAGCCACAGCTGTGCTGTCCGAGATCTGGCTGTGGCTTCTAACTTTCCCCCTTCTTCTCCCGTAATGCTCATTTCCTAGGGGGAAGGGAAATGCAACCGCAGCACCTATCTGTGTGCTGCAATCACAGCTGTCAGCTACTGCCTGCAATGTTAAAATAAGCGAATGAGCCCAGCAAAGTTCCCCTCCATAAGTGAAAACAAATAAAATTAATAAAGGTAAAAATCCAGGGCAGGAGCCCTGGAAAACATGTCTGACTCCTGAGGGCACATAAACTAGCAACACAGGGACACCCATCTTCTTTCCGTCTCTGATTCTGACTAATCGTCAGAAGAGGAGGGGGTGCTAGTTGATGATTCAGAGTTGCCGCAAATTACGAATCTGGATGACTCCCAGGAACCAGGGCATTGGGAACCTAGTCCTGGCAGTAAGATGAGCCTTCGACCTCTTGGACATAGAGTAGTGGACTAGGGTCTTTTTAAAAAAAAGTAAGAGACGCATGGTCTGTTTTCCTTGTTTAACGGAATTAAAGGATATTACGGATTCTGCCTGGAAACAGCCGGACTGCAAGATTGTAGTACCAAGGAGATTCACTGCCCTATATCCATTACAGGCGAATGATATCGCCTGTTGGAAACAGATACCATGAGCAAGATTGGCACACCACACCACCCTCCGTGTACCAGGTATAGCCACTCTCCAGGATGGCACTGACCGCAAAGTGGAGGGACATTTAAAATCCATCTACGTGGCTGCGGGAGCTTCCCTCAGACCAATGCTGTCTCTTTGGCTTAAATCGTGAGGCGCTGATTTCAAATCTGAGAAATCTATGGGGACCCTTCCTTATTCGGGGTCTGTACTATTTGGCCCGGAACTAGATTCCATCATTTATAAGGTCTCAGGTAGTAAGAGTACATCCTTTCCCGTTAATGTGCCAAAAAACAAAGGTGCCGAGGTTCAGCTCTTTTCGACAACCCTTTTGGGAGAGTTCCTCCACCAGAGGTCAGGCGAGCAGAGGGAAAACATTTGGAACCAGAGGCCAATTCCACAGAGGTAGATCCACCTTCTCCACAAGTCAAACCATCAGCCTGACTGCCACTCTCTCCTCGCGGTGGTGGGAGTGGGCTGACGTCTGAGGTTGTTCAGAGATCAGTGGATAGTGTTCTTTTCTGATCGCTGGATTCAAAGGATCATGACAAAGGGGCTTTATGATAGATATTTCTGTGCTGGCCCCTCGTCAGTTCTTCACAACTTCCCTGCTCTTCGACCCCACAAGCAGACAAGCGATGCTACACTGTGTCGCTTCTCTTCTTTCCACAGGAGTCATTTGCCCTGTCCCAGGAAGCCAGAGACGCCAAGTACCCATATTGGAAAGACCTCAGCCCCTACTTTTCATGATGGGAGCTTCCCACTATCAATTCAGGTGCTCCCCTTTGGCCTATCCATGGAGCTGCGAATATTTACAAAAATATCTGTTATGGCGGCACGGCTATGTTTAATTGGGGTGAGACTAGAGCTCTACCTGGATGACCTTCTTATCAAGGCCACGTCAGATCATCTTCTAAATCAACACCTAACCCTTAACATCAGTGTTCTGGAGCTCTACGGCTGGATGATAAATCTGGAAATCACAATTCCATGCCAGCGGATGATTTTCCTTGGTGTCATCGTGGACACCAGGGAACAGAAGATCTTCCTTACGGCAGACAAGGTATGATCTATGCATGACATTGTGAGCAGTGTGCTGGCCAAGCTGTAGGCTCTCCATGCTCCTGGGAAAAATGGTCTAAACGTTCGAGACAGTTCCTTATGGAAGGTGTGACAGGATGGACCGCCTATGCCACCTTGTCTGTTGTTGCTGGGAACTGAATAGGCTTACTTTGCCACCGTCCCCTTTCGTTATTCCGAATACGTCCCTCCTGCCACAGTAGGAGGAGCCTGCTGCCACCACCGGACTCCTTTATGGCATCCAGAACCACGTTCCTTCTGGGTAACTGTCGCTGCTAGTGTACTACTGTGCTGGTACACTTGAGCTGGTACCTCTAACCGCTTACTATGGATCAGGGTGCTGTGGATGGATTCCCCCTGGCCTATCACACCGGCCAGAGCTGGTGGGTAGTGACAGAGCGGTGGTACTGGAGAGCTTGGTCCAAACCTCAGAAACAGCCGCAGGAAGGATTAGATTTAGGGTCTAATCTGTAAATCACAGGATTACAGCAATATTGAAGAAGTTGTCAAGCAGGGTCTTGACGAGGACAGTTCCACTGATTAACGGTATCCGTTGTCAGGTCAGATGGAACATCAGAATGATGCATTTCAGTGTACAAGGGTTCTCTTTTCATACAGTTTTAGACACAGCCTCATAGGCTATTTTTAGAATCCGGATACAATACATTATTTACGCTTATCTGTGATAGCCTAAAACATTGCTGTGACTTCTTGCATCTTATATTGGACACAGTGAACATCTGACGGCAAGTCTAATTACCCATTCCGTTAAGGGGTATTGGACACTCTCATCAAAAGGTCTAATAAACATTTGATTAGCATGGGTGCTTTCTTCCAACAGTTGCAGAATACACATTTCTTCCAAAGAAAAAAATTCCCCACGAAAGTTGCAAACCCCAAACAAGGCATTTCCTTACACCAAGATATGCAAAAGACTTTCTAAACAAAGGCTTATTGTATCAGATATTATACATCAGAAATAATGCATTTCCTCTAGCAAGTTTAAAACAGAAAAAAATGAATTTTCTCCTCTGGTCTCAGAAATAAAGATTTTCTATATCAAAATATACCCAATATCAAAAATAAGTGCATTGGCAATTATATAAATAAGCATCCTGCGCGATTTCCTTTAAAAAATGTATACCATAAGCTATTTATATGTGATACAGTCAGAAGGTTTCACTTCCAGTGGGACCTTCTGACAAAGGGGATGGACCCGTCCATTCGATTGGACACCCAATCCAACCTGTTATCTCCCGAGGCTCTGAAATAGACTCCAGTTGTGGATGGTTTGGGACCACCTGGGTGTAGGCAAAGGTCCTTTGCCCGTGGTCCTGGATCATCGACACCATGGATGCCAGCCTGCTGGATTGGGGCGCCATGGTTCTTCATCTTCGTCTACAAGGCCTTTGGTCTTAACAAGAGAGCTCCCTTCCAATAAATGTATTGGAGTTGAAGGCTCCGACAGGTGCTCAGACCGTTCTTCAGGGATCCCCAGTCCGTCTCCAATCAGACACTGCCACGGCCGCGGTGTATGTCAACAAGAAAGGCGAAACCAAAAGTGCCAGGGTGATGTTAGTGACATCTCCGTTCTTAATTTGGACAAGCAATTGGTTCCTTCACTCTCGGCAGTATTCATTCCAGGAGTGCAAAACTGGGAGGTCAACTGCTTAAGTTATGTGGTAATGCCAGGGAAGTGGGCACCCCACCTGGAGGTTTTTCAAATGCTGGGCCAGAGGTGGGATCTCCCGGACTTGGACCTCCATAGCATTGAGGCACAAGTGGCAGGTTTCCAGGTTCTGCTCAACGGCCAGGGACCCGCTGGCAGTTGGTGTCGACTTCATGACCATGCGCTGGAAATTCCAGTTGGGTTACCTTTTCCTGCCCATTCCAATGCCCATTCCGTTGGGTGGGGGCCTCTTGAGCTGAGTGGAATGGGGCCTCTGCAAGGCGGTTATCTGGTCCTCGGCCCACACCTCTCCCAAATCCGGATGCCAGCTTTGGCTGTAGTGTTTTACAGGCTGGGCTATCAGAGTGGTCCCCCCTTAGAGGGGCTGCTTTTGTACATTCCCATGGTAGCACTGTCTACCAGCTTTGATGAAAGAGAAAAGAGGATTTTTATACTTACAACAACTCCGTCTCTGATTCCATCTGGGGAACCCTGAGTTCCCTCCTATTTGCTCTTCTGCTGTTTGGTCTTTGGTTGTCTGATTCCCATTCATTGGGACTTTGAAATTACACTGAGAAGCTACAGGTGGTTACAGAGGGGAGGGATCTGTTAGCAAGTTACAATTTACTAGTTAAGTGCCAACTCCACGCCCCCCTCATACAACCTATGGTAGTGGTGTCCCCCAGATGGAATCAGAGAAACAGATTTATCGTAAGTATACAAATCCTCTTATCGCCCAACATCATTACCCAATGTTCTTGTGGCCATGTTCCAAAATCTAGTGGAAAACCATTTCCAGTATGGAGGCTGTTAGGGGTTCCAACTCCATATTAATGCCCATGGTTTTGGAATGAGGTGTTCAACATGCTCATCTGGATGTGATGTCCAGGTGTCCACATACTTTTGGCCATGTAATGTGTATCACCAGGTGCTGGAAGCAGAAGGGGAGACATATCAGATAATAGTAATATATGTCCGCTTCTATTTCCTGGCCAATTGAGGATGTTAAAGTAAGGAGTAAAAAGGTTCATGAGTGTTTATTAGAGGGAAGCAGTGTTGTGATGGGCAATAAAGATAAAGGGGTGCTGTGGGGAGCGGTGTTCTAGTTTTCTAGACAATGCCATGGAAGGACAGTAAGAAAAGAAGCTGTTAAACATTATGGGATTTGATAGGACTTGAAAATAAATGGCAAGAGACAGGCAAATAAACAGTGGAAATCGAGACAAAAATTAACCCACAGGCAATAGTTCAAAAAAGTGTAGAAGAGTCTGTCGAAGTCGTATAATTGGATGAGCGAAAGTATACTGGTTAATATTGTTTTATTGGCCGATTGCACTCAGTATGCCCTGCTACACGTGACATACGGCTATCGCACGGTAAAATACGCACGTACACACTCGCATTACAATATTTAGTTATTTATATAATTCATATTCATATTTGTTCCGTTATACAGTAATTTATGAGCTGATAGTATTTAGTTTATTAGTTTATATATTATGATTATATGTACACTTCAGTGTTATTAAAGGTTCAGGTTAAAGGAAAGGTGTCATGTCTGATATCATATTAATCCCCTTTACATCAGCAGCTGTCCGGTGCATTCGGCGAAGAGATCGCACATTGCATACTCTAGTTATTGATGTTAGGGAATAAACCTTTAATATGATGCTGACTGTAAAATGCTAATGGACTGGTTGTAATTGGAGTTTTGGCGGGAAGAACAGAGCTCATCCCCTGGAGAGATGACTCCCACCTTTGGATTCCTTAGATTGAACCAGCCTATGATCTGCAACCGCCTGGACCAATAGAAGCAAGCCATACCATCTGCATTGTTCTCTCTCTAACACTGAATGTATATATGATCATAGCTGCGCTCCCAGTCTTCAGTCTACTCTGACCACAGTGTTCAAGAGTGAACTACTGTCCACTGGTACCGTGGGAGCGCAGTGCGAGCGCATGCGAACGCAGCGGTATGTATGTATCTTTTGGTATTGGCTGTACTGTACTGTATCATAATATAATAATGTATTGAATTATTTACATCTGCTAAAATAAATCACTTTGTGCGTTTGGAAACACAATACAATCGCCTATGCAATGCTTATTTGAAAACGATAGAATTACTTTAAGAAGTCTAATAAAAATCTCTTTTAAATTAGTCATCCCGCACAAGATGTACAGATCCATCCATGGAAATATAGTCTGCAATTCCTCATTGTAGTTTCCAGAAGATCCCTTCTCCGGCTGCGTCTGGTGTAGTGGTGGTCACGATTTCTTCCTACTTCATTACCTACAGCTGCAACTCCTCCATATCTGTAGGACAGGTCTTTAGGTCTAATGTTCCCCACTCATTGCTTGCCTCCTTTACGTAATACTCAGTTCTTGTCCATCTTGGTTTCTACTTCGGATAATACTTAGGTGCTCTGTACCTGGTCAGTCTATTTCAGAAAGTACTTGTCATCTCTTGATATCTTAGCTTTTCCAGACAGCATTCAGTACGCTGTGTTTGTTAACTTTGTCTCTATCAGAGTTGAGTAATTGAGTGTGAGTATTCAGCGCTTGTTGTCTCTTTCAGAGAGTGCTCAGGTGCTGACCCTGCAGGAGATGGATCTACCGGCTTTGCTGAGCAGTCTGAAGGATGGGCAGATGTGTCGGGAGCTGCTGCCCTCTCTGGAACGATGTGTTTTTGATGATGTCTCCTCGCTGCGATGTGATGTCTCTCAGCTTCTCACAGACCCGGATTTCTTCCTGCAGCTTCTCTCTAGCTTGGAGCAGCTCAGAAGTGAAAAACACCTTCAGCTCTGCGTGTACAGGTGCGTGGTCTGTGTATGCAGGTTTATGGCCAGATGTGCATGTGCATGGACTGCGTGTACAGGTGCGTGGTCTGCGTGTGCAGGTGCTGCGCGGTCTGCGTGTGCAGGTGCGTGGTCTGTGTATGCAGGTTTATGGCCAGCATGTGCAAGTGCGTGGTCTGCGTGTACAGGTGGAGCGTGGTCTGCGTGTGCAGGTGCTGCGTGGTCTGCGTGTGCAGGTTTATGGCCAGATGTGCATGTGCATGGACTGCGTGTACAGGTGCGTGGTCTGCGTGTGCAGGTGCTGCGTGGTCTGTGTATGCAGGTTTATGGCCAGATGTGCATGTGCATGGACTGCGTGTACAGGTGCGTGGTCTGCGTGTGCAGGTGCTGCGCGGTCTGCGTGTGCAGGTGCGTGGTCTGTGTATGCAGGTTTATGGCCAGCATGTGCAAGTGCGTGGTCTGCGTGTACAGGTGGAGCGTGGTCTGCGTGTGCAGGTGCTGCGTGGTCTGCGTGTGCAGGTGCTGCGTGGTCTGCGTGTGCAGGTTTATGGCCAGCAGGTGCGTGGTCTGCGTGTACATGTGCTGCGTATACAGGTGCTGCGTGGTCTGCTTGTACAGGTGGGTGGTCTGTGTGTGCGTGGTCTGCGTGTACAGGTGCTGCGTGTACAGGTGCTGCGTGTGCAGGTGTGTGTGTGTGTGTGTGTGTGTGTGTGTGTGTGTGTGTGTAGGTGGGTGGTTTTAAGTATTGTATATGTTGTACAGAGAGGACAAAGAGAGGACAAAGGCAAAGAACATATGGGTTAGTTTTATAGGCTAATTACCATTATTTCCTTCTTACATAGTAGTACAGTACTCCCTCATTATAACGCCATCTTGGAACACAGGCCAAAACCAATGCTATAGAGGAAGTGATCGTAGAAAGAGACATCATATATTTAGTATATTTTGAGCTTTTGAAGTAAAATAAAATGTGGTGAGAAGCGAGGGTGCATTTATAGAGTAACTAGTATAAAGAGGGAACACGGAGCTTGTGGTAAACATAAAATTGTAGCCAATGCTACCAACCTTTGCAGGACCTGCCAAACTCTCATCGCTCTTAAGGTGCCCACAAGCAGAATGATTTTGTCTGGCTCTACTATATTATTCATGAAAACCTAATCATCTCTACATGTGTCACAAACAGATCTTATACGATACCATGTAATTGCAAAGATCTTTCAGAGATGTGAGCTTCCTTTGGAATGTCGTGTGTGTGTGTATATGTATATAGGTGTGTATATATTATACATGTGTATATATTTCTCTTGCTGAACCATTTGGGGGACATGTGGGGTCAAGAGGGTGCTGTGCAGGGAGTATGGCTCTAAATCTAACAAACTTGTCTGGCTTACTCCCTCCCCTGGAAGGAGACACACCAGCTTTTTTCTAGTGCCTAAGAAGTAGGGCACATTTTAGTATAGTTATTAAATATCTTCTTAATTTTTATTTTTTTTTAATTGAGGAAATTCACTAGTGATGTTCACTCAGTGACCACTGCGGCTGAGAGCAGGGTGGGCACAGAGAGCTCCTATGCTGTCCCCCAGCTCTCCATGTGGGGGCTCCCGGGAAAGGGTCACTTCGTCGCCGGACAGAGCAACAAGGAAGCCAGAAGCTGGCCAGGATAGCAGGGCCGTGCCTGGAGCCGCGGCAGCAGCCCCAGTCTCCTCTTGTGCAAGCTGAGATGGGGGCTGCCTGCGGTCATCACCAGATGGCTTCAGGAGGGTACAAACAGCTGTGGAATGCAAGGTAGCTCGGAGATAACCTGGTAGGGGGCTGTGAAGGTTACAGATCTCACCAGGGGTTATACATGTGCTGGAGATAGAGGACGTGCTTCTTCATTACGTAGAGTGTTACTACCTTGCCGTATGTACGTGTGTGTGTGTATAATATATATATATATATATATATATATATATATATATATATATATATATATATATATATATATATATATATATATATGTGTGTGTATGTATGTATGTATGTTAACCCGTGCATGATACTCATGCATTCTAGTCAAATCAAGATACTTAAGGTCTTAAAAGGTTCTTGTCATGCATTTGGGCCTAGCCCAGGCCTCCTCAGGGGAAGAGCGTTACTTCCCGACGCAAGCGCCCTTTTTAATGTGTGTTCATGAGGTAAAATTACCTCACGAAAATGAGTTTGACCCCTCTACTCGTAAATTTAGCCTTTACTACCCCTCCCACGGGGGGAAGGGGGGAAGATGGAAGTTAACTGACTTGACTATTCAAATTTTTTTGTCAAATAATGTCAGTATACCAAATTTCAGGTCAATTGGATGAGCCCTTTCTGAGAAAATAGTTTTTTCCACACACACACACACACACACACACTAACGCACGCCTCTACACATGTGTGTTCATGAGGTAAAATTACCTCACGAAAATGAGTTTGAGCCCTACCAAATTTCAGCCCTTTTTGAATTTTTTTTCCCACACACACTAAGAATTTAGTAAGTCAGTGTATAACTCTGCCCAGCAGGTGGCACTGCAACAGACAGACGCCACTAAGCATTTATATATTAGGTATATATATATATTATTAGTGTCACAACATAAACATATACAGTGCGCCTCGAGACCATGTGCAACGTCTCTTAAACAGTAAAATAATATATATATATATACACACACACACACATATATTCTGTGCTATAGATTGAGCACTGACCTTCCCACAATTTATTCATTGTGCTCTGTCTGACATACGAGTAATATAGTACTCTCTTGCATACATAACAGTTCTGCTACAGAAAATTGTGCTAGTTATATATATTATCTACCTGTATATATGTAGATTTATTATTGCTCTTTAATTACAGTGTTTGCACAGACTTTTAGATTGCTCTCTGTGGTAGGTTGTTTTCTATAGTTTTTCCTTTTTTCCTTGTTTCTTCTGTGTATACTTTGTCAGAAAAAGGGACTGCTAATAGCTCCAAAGCTGCCGGGCCCAGCTCGGTCATGTACTTCACCTGTTCCACTTGTCATGCAAAATTACAGAGTGGATGGTCAGACCTCAATGCCAGTTGCACGGTTTGTAAGTCTAAGGACCTGTGGAGGACCTGGTGGAGCCGTCCTGTGCCAGAGAGATGGCATGATCCATTGCGGACCTTAGATGTCTTTCATACCCCTTCCCTGGGGGCTCTGTCTGCAGATACCCCTTCTCAGGAAGAGGTGTCTCTGAGAGCCCTGACATTTTGGTGGTGTCACAAGAACCTCTCTGGTTGCAGAACCTTGAAAGGTCAGTTCAGGGATTGGTTAGGGTGTCTTACTCCCTAGAGAGGTTATTGGAGACATCGTCTTCGACTAGACAACCTAAACGCCAGGCTCATTTTGCGGTCCATGTGTTGGTGGACTCCGATTCGGACCACTTCCCTCAGGAGATTCAGGACACTTCAGTCTATGAGGACCTGACGTCCTGTAAGAACGATTTCTCCAGTAGTCGCTGAGGAGGACCTCATTTTGGTGGTCCGTAAAAAAAGCATCTGGTTTACTTTTCTTCCTCTTCAAAGTTGTCTAAAATTTTGGGGCAGACACGACTGAAACCTGGCAGCAGATTTCAGATCCCAAGAAGGTTTTGCTGCTCATACCCCTTTTCGGATGCAGAAGTTGCATCGTGGGAGATGCAGACTAGTGTAGATGCACCAATTGCACATCTGGAGAAGTCCACTACCATTTCTCTTTCGAGGCTGCTATCTTAAGGGACAGCATGGATAGGAAATGTTGAAGGGAATTTTAAATCCATCTTCCGGGTTTTTCGTTTCAACCCATAGTGCTTGTGTGATCAAAACTCTCTCAGTGAAGGCATACAATCTGAATTGTCTTAGCTGGTGGAACATATCAAGGAAGCTTCTGTATATTTGGGAGCTGCTAATTATAGGTCAGGATCTGTCCATAACCTCGTCCTTGCCAGTGGAGGCCAGACGCACTCTCTAGCTCAGATCCTGGGAGGCAGATGCTGAATCCCAAAAGGCCTTGTTGGTGCTACCTTATGATGGAGTCGTTCTCTTTGGTCAGCAGTTGGACAGGAGTACAAGCCCTTTTCTCCCTGATGCTTCCCCCCAAGTCAAGGGGCCGGAGATTTCTGTCCTTTTCAGTTTGTCGGGAGATCTTGGGCCACTTCCACAGGAGGTCAGTCCTTTGCCCCACAAGGACCGTATCTGAGAGGTAAGTAGATTTGGACAGGAAGACGTCCTGGAACGAAGCTGGCAGACAAGCAGGCCGCATGATTTCCCCCTGCCAGGAAGTTCAATGGTGGGGTCTCGTCTTTCTCTTGCGGGACCAGTGGATTAGTACTTCTTCAGACGCCTGGGGGCATTGTGGACAGAGGTTACGTCCTGTAACTCTTGGTGGCGCCTCTGCGGCTTTTTCTTTCCACTTCAACGAGACAAAGCCAGGAGAGTGGCTCTTTAGGGGGGCATTCAATCCCTTTTGTCATTAGGAGTGATTGTCCGCGTCCTGAGGGATCAAAGAGACTTGGATTATTACTTGAACCTCTTTCTGGTCCAGAAACTGGATTGGTACTTTCATCCGATTCTGAATCTGAAGTCCTTCAACTTAGTCTTGAGGGACCACAGCTTCTGGATAGTATCTATTCGCTCAGTGATAAATTCTATGAAGCAGAATGAGTTTCTGGCATCCTTGAGCATCAAGGATTCGTATCCTTACACACCAATATGGGAAGGCCAGTACAACCTATTCAGGTTTGCGGTGGTTGTCACATTTCAAATTCAGGGCTCTCCCCTTTGGTCTGGCAACCACCACTGGTGTTTACGAAGGTGGTGGTGGGTTTTTTTTACAACAAAGGAAGGTGACTTGTAATACCTTACCTCGATTTCTTTGAAGGAGGCCAGGACCATGTGTTTGGCGGAACATTGTGTTCCGGTCATCTCAGCTGTCTTTTTCCCAGGGATGGACAATTGGGAGGCCGACTACTTGAAGTTCCCATGCCATTCATCCTGGGGACTGGTCCCTCCAGCCGGAGTTGTTTGCTCATATTTTAGACAGGTGGGGTCTGCCCGAAGTCGACATGATGGACCCTCGGCTAAACCACAAAGTGGACTGGCATTGTGTCAGAAGCAAGGACCCACAGGCGTCCCTGGTGAATGCTTTGACTGTCCCTTGGAATTACCGGCTGTTGTATATCTGCCTCCCGATTTTCCATGTTACCTCGGGTGCTGAAGAACGCCAAGTGGGAAGGGGTGCTGGTGATTCTGCTGACTGCAGATTGCCCAAGAAGGTCCTGGTACGCAGATCTTCTAGTCATGGTGATGGAACCGCCCTGGAGACTTCCCATCAGAAAAGACCTTCTGAGCCAGGGTCAATTCTTTCATCAGGACTTAGCACGACTGGCTTTGATGGACTGGTGGCTGAGGCTCTGATTCTCAGCCAATGATGTTTTTCAGACAAGGTCATCCAGATGATGATCAAGGCCAGAAAACCTGCATCTTCTATGAATTAGCAACTGATCTGCAAGTCCTACATAGGCTGGTATGAACAGTGAGGAGTACTCACCTCCTCGTTCCGTTTGGCTAGGTTCTTGTCCTTCTTACAGGTGGGCCTGTACAGTTTTTGGCTGAAAAATTTTGTGCGCAGCGTGATATGTGCGTGCCACCCATAGGGGCAGCTTTGGAATGTCCCCATGGTGAGCATTGTAAACCAAATAGCTGTGCAAGAGAGAAAAGGTTTTTTGTACTCATCGTAAAATCCGTTTCTCTTAACCCATTTGGGAACACTGCTCTCCCACCCCTTGTTCTGACTGTTTTGGCTGTATGTTCTTTGTAATGTGACTTTAGTCCTATCCGTAGGGCTTTGTTAGTAGATAAAGTGGTGTGTCTCTGTCCAGGGAGCATAGTGGGGGAGGGAGCAGGACAGACAAGTTTGTTAGATTTAGTGCCATACTCCCTGTACAGCGACCTCTATTCCCCATTGTGAACAGTGTCCCCGTAATGGGTTAAGAGAAACAGATTTTACGGTAAGTACAAATAAATATATACTGTGTGTGTGTGTGTGTGTTATATATGTGTGTGTGGATGTGATAATTAGTATCATTGACTTTTGTAATTGTAGACTTTTTTTAATTGAGAGAGTTTTTATTTTTCCTCAGTAAATCTCCTTTATTGCTCATTGTTGCTTTCTAATATCTATTTTATGGACTAGTGAGTGTTCAGTGGGATCTATCGCCATCTCTGCTGTTATTGCTCGAGTTATTTATAATAGTGATGGTGTGATTTCTCATGTGTCTGTGTATATAAAGGTAGTGGATAAACACCTCATACCATGCATATTATTCAATTTATTATCTATGTTAGTATCTATCTCAAAGTGTAAGAGTTTTCTTGAACTTCATATAGTGGAGGATTCAATGAGCTCAATAATTCGGGAGAATGCTTTGTGACTTCATAGAAGTGTTTAAACTATTCATTTATTCTACAACTGCTCACAAGTTCTAAACAAAATTTCAATTTCTATTACCAGACTACTGAATAAGTGTCTTGATTTCTACCAAGAAGACGCTCTTCCCTGGCACAAGAGTATCGAGCCGTGTCTGACTTCTCTCGGAAGCACTAGCAGTGACCAAGAAGTGAGGAGGGGGTGTAGTGATGGTTTGAGGGAGGGGGTGGGGGGGGCAAGATTGCCATTGGGTATATAAAAATATGAATGAAGCTTGGGAGATAAGTCATACATGGATTTGTTTTTCTGGATGTAGGTTCTGCAGGAAGTGGTGAGCTTTCTGCATCGTCTGGCGTCCACAAACAAGGATTGTGCTGTGGTCATGTGTCGGCTTGGTGCAAAGGAAATGCTTAGTAAAGTGCTAGAGAAACAGAACTCCAGTCTCTTGCAAGCATCGGAACTGAAAGACCTTCTGACAGACTGCGATAAATACGCTAATCTATACCAGAAAATGGCCACCAGTATCTTAGCTGGCTGTATACAGGTGAGTATCACCCATTATATTGAGGGGCCGAAACAAGAACCATCTTCATGTTTCCCTGCTGAACTGTGACCTGTAGTGAGAGTGAAATCTCCCATCTGACTTTTCTGTATGTTGTGTGACTTAAACACCCCTTCTGTAAGCGAGCATTTACAGGCACACTCTAACCAAAATCTTATATATATACTTCCATAACAATAACGATCTCCGGTCCCCATGTAGAGCTCTTTGTTGTGTTGTCTTAGTGACACCGTATTTGAGGAATGTGATGTGTCTAGCTGTACTGTTTGTCCGGTGACCTTTTTTTGTCTGTTCCCCCTCAGATGGTTCTGGGGCAGATAGAAGAGCACAGACGTAGTC
>NC_134404.1:347845651-347942442 GCF_038048845.1 Mixophyes fleayi | reverse complement strand
CCACTAATTCCGCAGCGCTGTACAGAGAACGCACTCACATCAGTCTAAATTCCCTAATACACACACGCATACAGACAGACAGACACAGAGAGACACATAGACACAGACTAGGGTCAATTTGTTAGCAGCCAATTAACCTACCAGTATGTTTTTGGATATCATGGTGTAGCTGAATGTACTTGTTCCTAAATTTGACATGAGTAACTGCTTTTGCGCGGATTTCCACAAGGTGAATGCGGTTTCGAAATTTGCTACATATCCCATGCCAGAGGTGAATGAACTCCTCAATCAGCTTACGTCAGCCAAGTATATCTCCTTGATTATACAAAATGTTATTGGCAGATCGAGCTGACAGAATAGTTCAAAACAGCTTTTCTACCCTCACAGGTTTCCATCAATTTGTGACTATGCCCTTCAGACTTCATGGCGCATCTGAATCTTTTCAGCACCTTATGGCCCAAGTCCTGTGGTCTCGTCAAAATTATGCTGCCACTTATCTGGATGATATCGTCATCTATAGTGAACACTGGAATGTACATCTTAATCGTCTTCTTGCTGTTCTTCAGTCCCTGCGGCAGGCAGGTTTAACAGCTACTCTAAAAACTTTTGCTTTAAGGAAAGAGACAAAATATTTGGGATACACTGGGCATGATTCATTATGGAAAGTAAGGCAAACAAAAGAGTAAATTGTCTCCTAGGCAAACCATGTTACAATAAAGATATGGGATAGAGTGCAGTGCTCATGGTGTATAGATAAAGCTGCCAGAGGAAGTAGGAACCCCTGTACCTAGAGACAAATATGAAAGGTGAAGGATTCCTCAGCGCTATAGTAATGTAGTAATTGTCTCCTGGGCAAACCATGTTACAATACTAGGGGTGCAAATCAGTTTATTTTACATGTTAAATACTGGCTGTTTTTTTCATGTAGCACACAAATACTTAATTTTACACTGAAATTTAAAGTTGATCTAGGACATGCCCTAACTCAACTATAAATCTGTCCCCACATTTTAAATTTCCCTCCCCCTACAATGCAACATTTTTTTTGCCACTTTCCTTAATAAATCAAGCCCTCTGTGTTTAGTGTTTGTCTGAAGCCCTTGGTTAATAAGGTCCAGTAAAAGAAAACAGTTGAGCTCCTTTTTAGGGCTGGCGGGGTACTATAGGAGGTTTATTCGCTATTAAAATGCTTAATGGCTGATACCTTTCCTTACGTTATACTCTTATCGATTTAACCATAACCATAATAAAGACACGACAACTTAAATGTGGGGAAAGTAACACGGGATTTATTGCAGGTATGGTGGTGGAGAAGGAGCAGTCCGAGTCGACATCCGCCAGGCCAACCAGGATGCCCCAAGCCTTCCAGGGGGCATCCGCAAACGGGGACAACCACACACCCCAAGGCGCACATATCTACCTTAACGGGGCTACCGCCCTGGGCACTACAGAACCCTCCCCTTTTCTAGGCTAACGGAAGCAACCACAAGTCAACCCGGTCGGGAAGTACTTGTACCGAAACTAATAGCCTATTCCATTTGAAAACAGGTGGGTTAAGCGTGCCCGATACCATCATGTGCCCTTACCACGGTCCGTCGACTGTACTGCGACTTCCGGCCACTGCTACTCCAAGAGAACCACCACCGCCAAAAACTGTACCGGTACAGGATCACCGCAGATGACCATCTTTGTTGATCCATAGGGAGGGAGGGTGGGTAACGTCCAGCAGTGTAAGAGATGGATTCTTCTCCGCCTATCCCATATATAACCTCCGTAACTCCTCCCCATGACTCATCCGGACATCATGAGCAGACCACCCCATTTAACCCCCCAGAGTCCAATACAGTTCAACACAGCCTCAGCTTTTATTATCCCTCGAGCTTATATACAGCCCTCTGTTCTTATTCTCTACATTGGCAGCCACTTTAATGGACCGAATGAAATATTCAGGCTCCAAATAGCTACCAGTTACTATCAAAGTGGCTCCATTCTATGGGAGACTCAAATGCTCACCTCGTGAGGTGGTATCTTGCACTCCAGCTGTTCTCTTTTGAAGTGCATCACTATCCCGGACGCTTGCATATTAATGCAGATATTTTGTCCCTAGCAGGGCTGGAGGGCCGGGCTTCTGACTCAGGTAGTCAGGGACCACTCTTTAATGGAGCAGGTATGTGGCAGGGTGAGGAATCCGTTAGCCACTTGGGAGTCAAGAGGATGTCCCACACATTCCTAATATGGGAGGAGTTGGGTCCTATTTAACGGCTTAAATTCAGTTTAGTCTTACACACCACCAAACACTATACATTGTGTTTGTATTGACCATATTCAAATCCATGCGTATCTCAAGATATGCTTCCATTTGAACCTAGGTGTAAGTATGCTCTGCCTACACAGTATTTGCTATACATAAACAGAAAATATATGGTCACATCAGCAGGGCCTGATTAAGGGTTCTGGCCCCCCTAGGCTAATATGGCCGAAGCACCCCCCCCACCCCCCCCCCCCCCCCCATCCTTCGAATATATAGGTGTATAGGAACACTCCTGAATATGAATGTTCAGGTGTATTCTCCAGCATTCAAATTTAGACAGATTGTGCCATTGTCTCTTACCTGTTCTTGCTCTTCTCTCTTGCAACTTTGTTATCCTCTCGCTGGCTTCTGGAAAGTTGGCGTCCTGTTTTGAAAATGCAAAAATGTATTATAATGCAAACCCTGAATGATTAGGCCCTTTAGTTAAAACAAAACACTCCATTATGGCCAGCTAAAAGTACCCCATTGGACAGGCATATATAAGCAATATCTGAATATTTGTTGTCAATCAAATACAAACCTCTACCAGCCCCATCTCACTAATATTTAGTATTCTAGTGATTGCTGAGACCACCCATGTGACCACCACACAATCATGAGATTCTGCCCCCCAAAGCTGCTGTATTTTTTAAATACCCCCTGCAGCCATTTTCCTTAACCACAACCCCCCCCCACAGCCATTTTCCTTAACCCCTGCTGCAGCCATTTTCTTTACCTCCCATCCTGCATCCATCCCCCTTGCAGCTATTTTCCTTACCTCCACTCTGCTAGCTAGCTATCCCCCCCGTCACATCAAAATTCCCACAGTCACATATATCAGCCCCCCTCCTCTGCCCTCCTTCATACATATCAACCTCTCTCCCTCCCTATAGATTTTCATGGCAGCCCCCCCCCCCCTCCCACCCTATAGATTTGTATGACAGTCCCCCTCTCCCTCCCTATAGATATGCATGACATTCCCCCCTCTCCCTCCCTATAGATATGCAGGGTAGTCCCCCCCCTCCCTATAGATAAGCAGGGTAGTTCCCCCCCTCCCTATAGATATGCAGGGTAGTTCCCCCCCTTCCTATAGATATGCAGGGCAGTTACCCCTCCCTATAGATATGCAGGGCAGTTCTCCCCTTCCCTATAGATATGCAGGGCAGTTCCCCCCCTCCTTATAGATATGCAGGGCAGTTCCCCCCCTCCCTATAGATATGCAGGGCAGTATCCCCCCTCCCTATAGATATGCAGGGCAGTTCCCCCCCTCCCTATAGATATGCAGGGCAGTTCCCCCCCCTCCCTATAGATATGCAGGGCAGTTCCCCCCCCTCCCTATAGATATGCAGGGCAGTTCCCCCCTTCAATTACCTGTAGTTGTGCCAGTGTCGCTCCTCTCCTCAGATCAGCAGATAGGAAGTGAAGACGTCCTGCTTCCTGTCTGCTGCACAGCAACAGGCAGCCTGGCGATTGGCTGTGTGTTGCTAACCACTGACCACCATTGCTTTTGATTGTCGAGCCCTCCACCCCCCCGTGGCGACCCCCCCTCCCCCACCCTGAAAAAAAATGGAAATGAATGGGAAAAAAAAAAAAATAATTTAAAAAAAAAAAATAATTTTTTTTTTTTAAAAAAAAAAACCCACAGGCCAGCGCCCCCCGGGACCCAGCGCCCCAGGCTGCAGCCTGGTCAGCCTAGTGGTTTATCAGGCCCTGCACATCAGGACGCATTAAAAAAACAATTGCATTAAAAATAAATTAACAACTCTTAATAGTATAATCATTGATAAAATTATGAATTTTTGTTAGGAACCCCTCCAGCCAGTACATCAAAATCCGGAGTCTGCTCTGAAAGTCTGGTGTTCACTGGAGCCCCTAGTGGTGGGGACAGACTTGGCTGCAGACAAACAGAGGGTTGTGAGATGTGCACTGACTGGGGAGAACCCAGAAATAGAGTGTAAAAGCAAAGAGCAGAGTGAAATCCAGGCAAGTGTCGAGGGCCGGCAGCAGACAACGTATCCAGAGACAAGCCGAGGTCAGAGGTCACAGGCATTACAACAGGATCCAGAAACAAGTCAAGGGTCATACACGGGAGATCAGGTCTAGCAAAAACAGTCAAGGAGCAGGGAACAGGAATAGGGAGCCTAGCTACACTGGGAGCTATAACTGGTAGTGAGGCTCTGTCCTCACTGCCTTAAATAGTGAGGAACACCAATAGCAGCAGAGTGCCAGCGAGACTCCTCCCTAACTCCAATAACCCCTATGTAAGGCCATAATGCCCTGTATAAAGGACATAAGGAAGAACAATATAAGTTTAGCTAATACAAAAAAGTGCCATGCAAAAATAAACGGAATAAACAAAAAAGTTAATTACCTCTGCGCGCATGCGCCCGGCTGTAGGACCGCTGGTCGGGCGCTGCGGCAGAAGAGACAGAGCGTCCCGATTGTTGCCCAGGCAACCGGGACGCGGAGGGCGGAAGTGACGTCCCGGTCATCATGGAGACGGCTGGGACACCTGGGGAAATCGGAAGTGAGCTGCGGCGGCCGGTCGGGGAGCCGCGGCTTGTAACAATTTTATTATAATTTTTTTTATTTTTAAATTAAAAACAAAGATGCTTTTAAAGCGTACTGTACATACAATACATTTTATAGTCTATCTTGCATACATATGTTCTGTGCTCTCTAGTGTCATGCATATGTGTAGTATGTAATTATGCCGTGCCAGTCATCACTATCAGTCAGAACTTACACCTGCCCTGTAGCTGATGCAAATGATATGGGTGAAACCAAGTGCACTTACGAAAAACCCAGAACTTGAATCGGCCACATCTGCATCAGTACGCCCTTAGTATAAATTGCCTACATTAGACCGTCCCTCCCCTCCCTGTCCTGCCTCAAGTTGTAGGCAGTTGTGTCGTTCGGACATGAATTCCATGCGATTGTGTTCATTGGTGTAAGGTCTGTTTCGGACCCTGTTCAGAGCTATTTCACTCAAGATACGCTACGCAAATGGATGTACATCCGAACATGAATCAATCCTTATATACATAGCCACACTACAGTTTGATATGTATAGTGTGTGGTGAAGTACATTGTCCCTACAGGTCATCAATACAGGGATGGAGTAAGTCGTTCAGTCTCTGATATCCACACAAAGGAGGGAAATCTGTTGTCCAGACAGAATATGGACCTGCTGAATGGGGTCCTGACCTGGAGGACTGCAGCCTGTTTTCTAAGGACACTTTTTGGGGGGTCCTTCTTATGTTTCTCTCTGGCGAGAGCAGGTTTCCAGCCTGATTGACAATAAAAGGTTGGCCCACTTGGCATCCCTTCATACTAGAACAAGTTATATTGACTATATATGCAATGTTAAATGAATAGAGTATGTGTTCTAATGTATATCTATATCTGTTCTAAAATGTCACCCGGTGGGTTCTCTAGAGACCAGTGTAATGTTTACCCTGCCCTCTAAAAGAGCTTTTGTCACTTTGGTACATTGGGTTCCTCAGGCCACTGGTACCACAGAGACTGTTATCACTGACCGCTGTCATAATTCTTATGGAACTTCCTCTGTTAACAGTCGGCCATATTTCACAGGTAGTACTGGTCAGCTGGAAGCATGATTTCACCCAGACTGGAGTTGAATCAGGAGGTAACTCTAGATGCCCAGATACAGAGGTAATCATGCTCCATTGTGTGAAAAGTGGAACCTCATTGTTTAACACCTTGGGGGAATTAGACTTCCTGGAGCCCAGTACAGCAGAGGACCTCCCCGCTACTGAGCAGATCCCAAACCAGAGAGACGTTATTACTTAACTCTCCTTGTAGCAAAACATAACACAGTAGGAACCAGATCAGTGATAAAAAGGGCCTCTCCCCTGTAACACAAGGCTCTTTATGAGACATTGCTGACGAGGGGTTACAGCTCCTGTTGGACTAGTATATGACTGTTGGAAGGTACTGTGGATCCTAACTACAAGACTCTGTGAACTCTGAAGCCATTTTGTGAGCCTGCCAAAAGCAGAGAGACATCTGGCTTGGTGTCCACCTTGCTGGTAGATGAGTGAAAAAGATTGCTATAGATTAGCGGAATAAGCGATCTTGGAATTGTAACTATAGCTATGTTAGGATAGGGTTGTGTGTTGGGCTTGATACCGTGAGCTTTCTGGAGCTTATTCATATAAAGTGTTGTAATTGCCACAGTGTGTGGTGTTGTACAATAAAAGTAGGTTTAACTTAACCAGCTACTTTCCTGTTTGATTTCATACCGACAGAGCTAATGGAAGTGCCAAGCTGGTAGATAAGGCAAACCAGTCAGGTTAAGGTAAAAGAACTAAACATTAATCCAGTATCCTCATCCTATGGATAGTTTAGCTAGGGAGGCCTCAGAATGGGAATTTGTTAGGAGGTCTTGCCTGGACTGTACACACAGCATGTGCTAGATATCCAAGAGTGGGGCGCCCTATCATGGTATGATTTGAGTGTATTTCCATGCACAGTTCGGTTACCTCCCACTCCCACTCTTTCCATGTTTATATATAGTGGGTGGTGTGCAGTCCTGTCTATTCCTTCAAACGCACACTTTTTGCCCATTCTGCAACTCTTGGGCATGGGACGTAACCCTGTTAAACCTCTCTAAACTCTAGGACATAGGAGACAACTTGTGTCCCCTTATCCATCTCACCCTCTCTGTGCTCTTTTGTGCCCAAACAGCAGCATCAACTGGAAGAAACTGGTGCACTTCTGAACTTACTGGTATGCAAATATAAGGTTGTCAAGGTACTTCTCACAGTCAGGCTCTGAATCAGCGAAGACATTGAGCCTTAAGGGTGCAAATAAACCATATATAGGCATTGGTTTGACCATAAAGGGACATTTCAAAAGCACTGAACCATTCCTGACATGAACTGGGGACCCTTGTATGAAAGAATCTTGCTGGGGCACTCAATCCTTTTGAAAATAGCCATGAGGGCCTCAGCTATATAATGGGCCGCGATGTGATGCAGCTACTGCCTCATTCTACTTAACGGCATAATCTATGGTTATGAGGATACACTTTTTTCCCCATACTGCTGGGTTTGGCAAGGGGCCCAGTTTTCTCTGTTGCAACCGACTGGAAAAACGCAGCTATTACGGGCATGTTTGGATGGGTGCACAGAGCTGGTCATCATGTTTGCTCACTGGTTGACAGGTGTCTCAGGTATGGCAGAAGTCTGACATCACTGCTGTCAGACCAATAAACGTTCTGGGTTAAACAATTTCTAGTTCTGTTTACCGTGTGGTGTGCTGCCAACGAAACGCCAAGGGCATTGTGGAGCAAGTTTGTTGTTTAGTAGGGGCCACAGTGGTCCTTGTTTGTAGTCAGTCGGCCATCCATGATTATTACCCAGCAGACCATGTCTCTGTGGCCAAAGTCCAGGGAAACAGAGGCCAGTGGAACGTACTTTCAGTCTCCTACTCTGATTTCCTTATGTAGTAAAACAGAGATTGAGTTGAATGAATCAGTCAGCTCTTGTTGTGAGTGCTTTTGTTTTATATTTATGTTACTTTTCGGAGTGATGTTTACACAAACAGTCTTTGATTTTTTAGAATAAGGTTTTCGTTGGTGTTCAGAAAGTAAATACCCTATGTTGTGACGCTGAATGGGATAACCTCGCCAGCGCTACCCACCTGGGGTGAAAAATGTGTTTCAATGTATTTATAAATTTATATTTTAGGGTGTTTCTACATGTTTTTTAAAATGTATTTTAAATAAATGTTATGTTTTTAAATGTATATTAAATAAAATGCTCATACCATTGCCTGGTGGCACAGTTGGGATATGGGGGCGCTCCTGGCAGGGTTACACTGCATCTGAGAGCGTACAATCTAGATATCTCCCGCCACCTCTGCGTTCTTGTCATTGGGCATTTATGTGAAATGGTGTTAAGATAAAAAGAATTCACTGAGTGGAACTGATTGAGAGTTGTGAGGAGACACAGCCTAGTCCGAGTCTAAAATACAGTGTAACAATAATCCTGACCAGTATGTGTGTGCAGCGTGCAAAATCCACACCTAACTTTAAATCATTCCCATTGACTGTACTGTTCAGTAGTTTGTTACATGCTCACTGGCATATGCCGCCCTCTAGAGGCGATTATGGATTTTGCACATTAATTCATCTAATTATTGAAACGTGGAGTGGGTCCAGAATAAATGTGAATTCATTAATGTGATATATGATATTTCACAGCCTACTCTGTGCAAGCAGCCACCACACCTCACGCCATTCAATGTGAAGTTAGGTGTATTGAGAAATTAGGCTGTCTTATAGTAGTCTGAATAGAAGCTTGACTTTAGCCCCCTTTTTAAATTTCCTACACCTTTCCCCTTTGTATTTTATAATCATTATTTGGGCTCTAACATAGATGTTTTCTCTCTCTCTCCCTCTCTCTCTCTCTCTCCCTCTCTCCCTCCCTCTCTCTCTCTCCCTCTCTCTCTCACTCTCTCTCTCCCTCTCTCTCACTCTCTCTCTCCCTCTCTCTCCCTCTCTCTCCCTCTCTCTCACTCTCTCTCTCCCTCTCTCTCACTCTCTCTCTCTCTCTCTCACTCTCTCTCTCTCCCTCTCTCTCTTTCTCTCTCTCTCTCCCTCTTTCTCTCTCTCACACACATAAGTAAAAAGATGCAAAATTTCTTTTTGGACACATTTTCGATGTAGTTATAATAAACCTTAGCAGAAATGTAAGTTGGCTAAACTTTAAAGCCTCTCAATACTAGTAGTGGCTGAGTCCCGGGGAGCGCTGCAACAACCCCGAGAGGGCCCACTCTACTCATATGCCACACCTCCAGCGCCCAATTTCCAAGGAACAGTAGCGCCAGACAGGTTCAGATGAGGCACATTGCCTCCGGGGTGTCTCCCAAGGTTCAGAGTTCTGGAAGTCAGCACACATCTTGAGATACAAACAATCAGACTTAGAGGCACCAGTGACAAATGGGGGCTAAGCGCCCTGGCATATTGCTGCATGTGGCTAGGGACTCTAGCAGAGACAAAGTTGACTCTCAAGCACAAATTAGAGGGTCAGCCTGAATTGGTTAAAAGGGCTGCAGTTTGGTTTGCCCCCTTCAGCCCTGAGTGTAAAAACTGTATTAGAGAAAGACTAGTAGCCTATCTAATGTAGTTACTATGTTGTGTGTGTAAAGGAACAACTCTTATAAGAGATATATGAGCCAATCAACATGAATACGACTTAGATACTACTTGTACCGGTGAGACACCTGTCCCTACTGTGTTCTTGTGACCAACATATGTAAGTGCACTCTTTATTCCATCCCCTGGCTGTCTTGAATTGAACCCAAAGTCCTAAGTCAGCGCTCTGCTAGCTACCCAGGAGCCCTGACCCATATCCATCGGCCAAAAAGGATTCACATAAAGTAACCAGCAAAGAGGTCCTGCAGCAGCTACACAATACCAAAGAAGCTTAAGTGGCAGCAGGTGCTGGTGAAGGAGCCTGGTGGTGGCAGTGATTACTCTGCTACTATTCATACCACGTTGGTGTGGAGTTGACCTTGAGTGGCTGATTTAGCCAGCCAGTAGGATGAGCCACTGATGACTGATGGTGGAGTGGAGTGGCAGAGGAAGCCAATCCCATCATATTGGTAGCTGTTGGTTGCAGTGGAATAAACCCAGGCATCTGTATGAAGATTACAGCTTTGAGAGCCAGGTTACCCAGTAAAGGGATGTCTGCAGTACAGGCGGGTGGCACAAGGTCTCCAATTATGTCCAACATAAATTTCAAGGTCCATTGCAGGACAAAGTTATCCCTACAGTGATAAAAAGACAGGCTGAGCACCTGATAATAGCCAACAGGCCCCTGAATGGTGGAGCTGATATTGACTGTTCCCAAAGAGACCAGTTATGGACCTTTAAGGATGGCAGTCAGTGCTCATGCACTTTGCTATGAAGGACCTCACAGATCTCAACACCCTCTCACAGCAGCTGGTCCACCACAGTGCTGGAACTGGAGTCACTGGTTCTTTTAGTCAAGGACCACCCTAAAGCATTGGGAGCCAAGGCGAACTGGAGCAGATACTCCTTTGTCTAGGTGTGGAGAAACAAGGTGGTGCCTCAACAAACAAAGAACAGGGATCAACCACTGTACCTTCCCAAATTCGATGACAGTGTTAGAGACATTGATTGTCACTTGCATGTGTTTGAGGTGATCTGCATCCATGACCTTTCAAAGAGCAAATAGGTGAAATATTTGATCTCCACATTGCAAGGATATGCAGTAGAAGCTTTATGCAATCACCCCAGAGAATTACAGGCAAAACTTCAAGAATTCAAACATGGATATGATCATCATCATCATCACCATTTATTTATATAGCGCCACTGATTCCGCAGCGCTGTACAGAGAACTCACATCAGTCCCTGCTCCATTGGAGCTTACAGTATAAATTCCCTAACATACACACACAGACAGAGAAAGAGAGAGAGAGAGCTAGGGTCATTTTTTTTTATAGCAGCCAATTAACCTACTAGTATGTTTTTGGAGTGTGGGAGGAAACCGGAAAGCACTCAGTGTCGCAAACAAAGGGAGACGGAACCCAACGTGAAGTGTGTGAGATGGATGCAGGAGGAAGGTGCTGTGGATGACCCAGAAGTACCTGGTACTGCAGTCAGAAACAGAGCACTTGGTAATACTGGTAGCAAACACTGCATACAGGAACAGATCACAGCAGTACTAAGCGTGAGCCCAGGATCAGGCAGGTTTTTGAAGGTCAGGCACAGGTGTTCAGAATCCAGAACAAATGATAAGGGCTTAACCTCTTGCAGGCAGGATCTGATACAGACAAAGCAGCATCCAAAGAGGAGATGAAGTACTTCAGATAGGGGCAGATTGTAAAAAAGTACATATATTGTAATAAAAACAATCACTAGAATACTATATTTACTATACAGTAAATAAATTTAAGTACAATGTATAACAGCAACATTGCAATATCAACAATATCTATTTGTACAATGAGTAATACATTGTACAATGTGGCTAAGTGGTTAGCACGTTTGTCTTACAGCACTGGGGTCATGAGTTCAATTCCCGACCATGGCCTTATCTGTGAGGAGAGTTTGTATGTTCTCCCCGTGTTTGCGTGGGTTTCCTCCGGGTGCTTCGGTTTCCTCCCACACTCCAAAAACATACTGGTAGGTTAATTAGCTGCAAACAAAAATTGACCCTAGTCTCTGTCTCTGTCTGTGTGTGTGTTTGCCTGTCCGTGTCTGTATGTTAGGGAATTTAGACTGTAAGCCCAATGGGGCAGGGACTGATGTGAATGAGTTCTCTGTACAGCGCTGCGGAATTAGTGGCGCTATATAAATAAATGATGATGATGATGATGATGAAGTGTCCCCCTCTATTTTGGGTTCTCTATAATGACATGGAGTTCTCCCCCTCATCCAGGGCACACATTCCTTGCCCTGGTGCAGTCACCATGCTCAGACTTCCAGGGAATGCTGGGGGAGCCTGGGAGCTTCCACCCCTAGTCCCCAGCTACATCTCTCCTCTCCTGTGTCTCCTCTCTCTCTCTCCCCCTTAATGACAGCCCCTCCTTCCTTTCACTCAGTTTCACAGGCTGCACTGGGTTATCACCATGGTAACCAGTTTATGTAACTTTTTATAAACTTCTAGCTTACCCTCTAGGTGGCCCCTCCTGTATTCACTGAAGTGCGGGGTGTTACATTCTCCCCCGATTAGCTGGGCACCCTAAACTACACCTAGTGGGGCTGCCTAGCTAATCTCACTCACACCTAACTCACATATGCACACACACATGTAAACTTTTCTACATCACTATTGCATGAAAAATCACAGTGTAAAGTGAAGGGTTTTACTGGAACACCACTAGGGGGGCGTTACATAGGTGATTGCAGTCACATGACTCACAATACAGTGCATCCGACTGGTTAGCAAGCAGCCAGGAAGGAAGAAGCAGAGGGAGCATCTGCAAACAGTACGGCAGCTCCGGAGCAAAAATACACGTTCCGGATAATAAGCAACAGGGACAGGAAGAATTAGTGTGAGCCATCACAAATAGAATGGCAGCTCATAATACTCATTCATCTGGACGCCTTTTATTATCAGGTTTGGGTTCACTCACAACTAAACTTTCCTTTTTTCCTAAATCACGGAACGGCGTGGGATAATTAACCACGCTCAGAAGGGAATATACCCAGAAGAGTTCTTGTTTTTCTTCCCATATTAGGAACCAAGAAAAGGGTACCTACGGAATATCGGAAAAATTGTACAAATGGACCGGACGGAGAAGACGACAGATGGGTAGAAAACATTCAGAAGTACTAATTTCTTTTGTCTTCCTCCCAGTGGCAGATCCCAAGATGGAGCCCAGCTGTAGCAGTCGGTACCTCTAGCAGGTGACAGATCGGATCCTAAGACTACAGGACATGGACAAGATAGACCTGGACCAGATGTCTAAAGATGATATACAAGACCCCCATCATACTGTGCTAAGAGGATGACATCACAGAGACGCCACAGCAAGAAGACACCCAAATAGAGACTGGCCAAAAAGGAGATTTAATTGTAGTAGGATGCAATTGAGATTTGTCTTATTGTGATGAAGGTTTTTTCTTTACTTCTGTTAAGAAAAACAACTACATTTTTTGTTTTAATCTCCACATGGTAAGGTAACCCTTATAGACTGATGTACCTCTCTCTTGTAGTACCCTTTAACTTGCTTAAAACTGAATTGTCATGTGTATTCCAAATGGAATGCTTTATCACATACACGTGTTCACATATTTGAAATACATTACATTGAGATGGAAAATTAATGGATTAACTGTAATTGCAGACACCGACAAACGGGGACTGAAGAAGATTATACATATCCTATTTTATATATATAACATTCTCCTTCCTTGCTATCAATTGATGGGACAGCTGGGTTCTCACCTCCCCCACTTTATATAGTAAGATACAGACATTTGTCTAGAGAGAGCTGAGAGGCTAAATACATTTACATTTAAAAACAATTGGCTCTCAATGGCACTTGATGCAGAAAAAGTGTTTGATCGCATCTCTTGGACCTTTATGTCTAGGGTTCTGGGGTCGATGGGTTTTTCTGGACAGTTTTTAGACGGCCTATTAGCTTTGTATCAGTCCCCTAGAGCAACGGTAGTGGTCAGCGGAGTCGCTTCCCCCCCATTTTCAATTTCTAATGGGACGCGGCAGGGATGCCCACTCTCGCCTTTAATTTTTGCCCTGTTAATTGAACCATTAGCGGCAAAGATCCGATCTAACAGGGCGATACATGGAATTAAAACAGGGAAATCCAAACATAAAATATCATTATACGCCGACGACGTGCTTTTGACTCTCTCGAACCCCACTATTTCTCTCCCCCCCCTTCTCGCAGACATCAAAACCCACAGTTACATTTCGGGATACAAAGTCAATCCTCAAAAAACAGAAACTCTTGATTTCTATCTCACTGATAGTATGAGATCTTCTCTTACTCAAAAATTCCCCTTTAAATGGCACCAAAAAAAGATAAAATACTTGGGTATTTATATAACTAAACAATATAATCAGCTTTTCCAAGCTAATTACCCAAAACTATTATCCCAAATTAAATCTGACTTAGAAACCTGGAGTAAGAATCTCATTTCCTGGATTAGACGCATCAATTCAGTCAAAATGAACATTTTACCCAGGTTACTATATCTTTTTCAAGCCCTTCCCATACGCATCCCCCCGTATGTATTCAAATTCTTACAACACTACACATCACAATTTATTTGGGGTGGGAAGCGCCCAAGAGTACGGCTTCTTGTTCTACAAAGATCGACACGGGACGGTGGCTTGGGGGTCCCCAACTTTAGGAACTATTTTTTGGCAGCGCAACTTGCCCAATGTATTTTGTGGAATTCCTCAGGCTCCTCCAGAGTCTGGGTCTCGATTGAAGCTGAGAGCCTGGGCATTTCTTCCGCTTCCTCTCTCCTGTGGCTCCCTCCCACTAAGCGTCCTCGGTCCGCTACTTATCACCCAATTGTATCACATTCGCTTTCAATCTGGGACCGAGCAAACACAAAGTTTAATCTCGCCCCGGCTCCTAGTCCAATCATCCCTCTCTACGACAACCCAGATTTTCCACCAGGTCGTATAGCCTCATGCTTTGAATTTTGGAAAAGTAATGATGTTTATTATCTTAATGATATCACTAAAGACGCTTCTTTTCCCTCATTCGCAGACATAAAATTTATTATTCCCAACACCTTCTTTTTTTCAATACTTACAACTTAGAAATTTTCACTCAACCACTAAATTAACTTTAAGAATCAGGCCGTTGACCTCATTCGAATCACTTTTTCTCCGGCGATCCTCTACAAATGGCCTTATATCTCGATTATATTGGGAACTGAGAGTCCCTAACTTAGACATCCAAGACTCCCATGAGCGAGCCTGGGAGGAAGATTTGGAAGGCCCCTTGGATAGAGAGGATTGGGATGAAATAAAGTCTAACACGGCCTCTAGCTCAATCTGTGTGAAGCTGAAAGAAAACGCCTATAAGCTTCTTTATCGATGGTACCTGGTCCCAACCAAATTGCAAAAAATCTTCCCGGACACATCCAGCTCATGCTGGAGAGGATGTTCGTCTGAAGGGTCCTTTCTCCATATTTGGTGGCAGTGCCCCAAGCTTGCCCCATTCTGGTTGGAACTAAGGGACTTCGCGTCTCAGATTCTGCAGGTTGACATCCCATTCTCTCCTAGGTTTTTCCTTCTCCCACTTGGATTTCCATCTGCTACTACACATCAAACCAAAATGTTCCGCCATATAGTTTCTGCAGCGCTGTGTCAAATTGCCACTAATTGGAAACAGGCCACCGTGCCTACTCTAGTCTGGCACTCATACAAAATGGATGTCACGGGCACTAGGAGTCTTTACCCAGGGATCACCAGGTGATAGGCTTACCAGAGCAGTATAGGTGGTAATATGGTACTCTGGTAGCAGGGTGATCACGGAACAGGAAATAGCAGATGATGAGATGCTCAGGAAAGTCTATGACTAGCAGCACTGGCAATATGGAAGTAGTAATACACGAGGAACTGTATGGACAAAGGACACGTGAAGGTAGTCAGTGGTCTGCGGTAGCAAGTTGTACCACTGCTATAGTGAGGAGGAATGTCCAACAGAAACGAGGAGGTGATGAGAGTCAGCGGTCTGCGGATAGCAAGTTGTACCGCTGTCTGAGTGAAGGAATGGAATCCAAGTGGAGGTATCCGGGGAGTCAGTGGTCTGCGTTAGCAAGTTGTACCACTGCTATGTGAGAGGATACTGGAACGGGTGAAACTGTAAACAGGAGTCAGTGGTCTGCCACTAGCAAGTTGTACCACTGAATATATATGTGAGGAGGTGCACGGGGAGAGACTGCAACACAATATATACACGGGCACCTTGACTTTGATCCACAGTAATATGCACAATATAAATGTATAAATGACTGAACAACACTGCCAATGTAGAAAGTCTCTTGAAGTAATCCAGCATGAGATAACACAGTCAATGATGGCAATAGAATCAGCAGATAGTACACTCCAGAGGAGAACCAACACAGTCAATGATGGCAATAGACTCAGCGGATAGTACACTCCAGAGGAGAACCAACACAGTCCGGCAAGGTATGCAATACACAGCACAGTCAATGGGAAGTATGCATACCGTGGTTCAGGAGAAGGCAGTCAGACAGGAGTGCAGAGATACCTGAAGGGCAGGAGGCCGACAGGATCCAAAGTCCCTGGATGGGTGAAGCGGTGGTCTAGCAAGTGCAGCACACAGGTAGGTAGACCAGCAGGGAACACAGGAAGGCGTGGAGAGCGGATCAGTAGTAGATGGATGAGTAGCGCTGAGAAGTAACAGCAGCGGGTCTCTGCGGGAACACGGAGGTAGCCAATAGCAACCAGTAGGTGCAGTAACGATGGGACACCGGAGCAGAGTTGAACTGGAACAGTTGGTCACGGAGAGTAGCGGGTAGCAATAGTGGCAGCAGACTCAAGGAAACACGGGAGAGTTGACAAGGGCTGAAGACTGAAGCGCACAGAGGCAGCGGATAGGAATCAGCCAAACAGTCACGATGAAACACAGACGGGTTGCAGGTTGAAGACTGTAGTGCACGGAGGCAGCGGATAGGAATCAGCTAGCAGTCACGATGATGAAACACAGACGAGTTGCAGGTTGAAGACTGTAGTGCACGGAGGCAGCGGATAGGAATCAGCCAAACAGTCACGATGATGAAACACAGACGAGTTGCAGGTTGAAGCCTGTAGTGCACGGAGGCAGCGGATAGGAATCAGCTGGCAGTCACAATCATGAACAGGTGAGTGGATGTGAATGAAAGACTGTAGTGCACGGAGGCAGCGGATAGGCATCAGCTAACAGTCCCAATGATACATGGTAGAGTTGAAGTGCTTAGAAGACTGTAGTGCACGGAGGCAGCGGATAGGAATCAGCTCAACAGTCACGATGAAACACAGTAGATGGTAGAAGTAGTATGGGAACCACAGTAGTAGAAGTGGTTTGGAAACCACAGCGGTAGAAGTGGTTTGGAAACCACAGGAATCAGCTGGGCTGAATAAACGAGGAAACACAGGAACACCTTCAGAGACTCATGGGGAATGAGACTCCAAGATCAGGCAACGTGGTGTTGACCACAGGTGCTTAATATAGGGAGGTTGCCTGATCTGCCAATTTAGTTAAAGGAACATACACTGGAGGTATGGAAAGGGCTGCGCATGCGCAGTCCCTCAGGATGGAGGACGGCCACGGTTCCTAAATGTCCGGGAAGAGGCACTCACGGTCCGGTGAGTGACAGTACCCCCCCTTTTAAAGGTGGGCACAGAACGCCTGGAACCGGGTTTGTCCGGATTTTTGGAATAAAACTTCTTCAAAAGGGCAGGAGCATTAAGATCTTCAGCTTTGATCCATGAACGCTCTTCAGGACCAAAGCCCTTCCAATGAACGAGGAAACGGAGGACTCCTCGCGAAATTTTTGCATCCAATACCTCAGTAATCTCGAAATCCTCCTCCTGATGAACTTGAACTGGCTGCGGTGCTGAGGGAGGAGTCGAGAAACGGTTGATGATGAGAGGTTTGAGCAAGGACACATGGAAGGCATTGGAGATCCGAAGATTCTTAGGAAGAAGAAGTTTAACACATACTGGATTGATAACTTGAATGATCCTATATGGACCAATAAAACGAGGGGCGAATTTCATAGATGGAACCTTCAAACGAATATTTTTGGTAGATAACCAGACACGATCTCCAATTTTTAGTGGTGGAATAGCCCGCCTCTTCTTATCTGCGAAAGACTTATATTTGTTAGATGTCTTCTTTAAACAGGTTTTGACCTGAGACCAGATATTTTTGAAGGTCTGACAAGCAGTCTCCACAGCAGGAACTTGGGTGGGCGGGAGGGCAGGAAATTCCGGAAAAGACGGATGGTGACCGTAGACCACAAAGAATGGAGTTTTGGATGATGACTCATGGTACATGTTGTTATGGGCGAATTCAGCCCAAGGGAGCAATTCTACCCAGTTGTCTTGGTTGGCTGAAGAGAACATCCTAATAAAGGTCTCAAGATCTTGATTGACTCGTTCCGTTTGTCCGTTAGATTGCGGATGGTAAGAAGATGAGAGTGCTAATCGTATGCCCAAGGTTTTACAAAGGGCCCGCCAGAATCTGGAAACGAATTGTACTCCTCTATCCGACACAATCTCAGACGGACATCCATGGATGCGGAAGATTTCTTTAATGAAATGTTCAGCCAGAGTAGACGAGGAAGGTAAACCGGACAGAGGGACGAAATGGGCCATCTTCGAAAATCTGTCTACCACTACCCAAATAGTATTGTGATTCTTACTTGGTGGCAAATCAGTAACGAAATCCATACTAATATGGGTCCAAGGCTTGGACGGAATGGGTAGTGGTCGCAGCAACCCTGCTGGAGTTCTGCGGGAGGATTTGAACTGAGAACATAAATCACAGGAAGCAACAAACTCTCTGACGTCTCTCCTCATTGAAGGCCACCAGTAACTACGAGAGAGAATCTCAAAGGTCTTGTGTTCACCGGCGTGTCCAGAAAAACGAGAGGCATGGAACCACGAAAGGATTTTCCTCCTCAGAGTAGGAGGCACAAGGGTCTTCCCAAATGGTAGCATTTTGGTGGATGAAGCAGCCAGAGAAATACATTTGGGGTCTAGAATAGCATGGTTGGGAACCTCTTCTACATCAGAGGACGTCACAAAAGCTCGAGATAGAGCGTCAGCTTTCTTGTTCTTAGCGGCTGGTTTGAAGGTTATAATTAATTCAAAACGGGAAAAGAAAAGAGACCATCTTGCTTGACGAGGGTTCAAGCATTGAGCAGATTGCAAATATGACAAGTTCTTATGATCCGTGAAGATCGTCACCGGATGGCGAGCTCCTTCCAACAAGTATCTCCATTCCTCTAATGCAGCTTTGATGGCCAGCAACTCCTTGTCCCCGATAGTATAATTTTTCTCTGCGGGCAGAAGACCCCGAGAGTAGAAGGCACAAGGATGTAATTTTTGTTGCTCCGAGCGTTGGGAGAGAATAGCTCCTAAGCCCACATTAGAGGCATCTACTTCTAGGAAGAAGGGGAGTGTCACATCAGGCTGTCGCAGAATGGGAGCAGACGAGAAGGACTCTTTGAGGATTTGAAAGGCTTGGAGAGCCTCAGATGACCATTGCTTAGTATTAGCCCCTTTCCGAGTTAGGGCCACAATGGGAGATGCAATGGATGAAAAGTCTTGAATGAAGCGTCTATAGTAATTGGCAAAACCTAAAAAACGCTGGATGGCACGAAGAGTAGTTGGCTGAGGCCAATGTAGTACAGCATTTACTTTGTCTGGATCCATCTTCAGGCCAACTCCGGAAACTATATACCCCAAGAATGGAATCTGGGGTAACTCGAATGAACATTTCTCCAATTTACAGAACAACGAGTTCTTCCGTAGTCTGGAGAGGACCTCTGCCACATGTTGGTGATGAGAAGGCAGGTCCTGTGAGAAGATCAATATGTCGTCCAGGTAGACAACGACACATACATATAATAAGTCCCGAAAGATCTCATTGATGAAACCCTGGAAAACCGCGGGGGCATTACACAGCCCGAAGGGCATTACTAAATATTCGTAATGCCCATCTCTGGTGTTAAACGCGGTCTTCTATTCGTCACCGGAACGGATTCTAATTAAATTGTAGGCACCACGAAGATCCAACTTAGTAAATATCCGAGCTCCCTTGATGCGATCAAATAGCTCAGTGATCAGCGGAATGGGATACCGATTCTTGATAGTAATGGCGTTGAGTCCACGAAAATCTATACAAGGGCGTAATGATCCATCCTTCTTTTTGACGAAGAAGAACCCAGCTCCAGCAGGAGAGGTGGAAGGTCGAATGAACCCACGCTGGAGATTCTCCTGTATGTACTCAGATGTGGCTTGAGTTTCAGGTAACGAGAGAGGATAGACCCGACCCCTGGGAGGAGTCTTGCCAGGTAGAAGGTCGATCGGACAATCCCAAGAACGATGAGGAGGAAGACGTTCAGACTGAGCTTTATCAAACACATCGGCATATGAAGCATACTGAGGAGGGAGTCCCGGGGAGGAAGATGAGATGGAAGATTGCTGTACTTTAAGAGGAATAACTTGAGAGAGGCAACGATGGTGACATTCAGACCCCCAAGACGTAACTTGAGGGGTGCGCCAGTCAATCTGGGGAGAGTGACACTGAAGCCATGGAAGGCCTAAGACAATCGGACTTGTCGTAACTGGAAGAATTAAAAACGAAATTTCTTCATGGTGTAGTACACCAATCTGAAGGGTTACTGGAGACGTACTCTGGGTGATGAGACCATTGATGAGGCGTGATCCATCTATAGCCGTCACAGTAATGGGTGTTTTTAAAGTGATCACTGGTAGGGACCATTGATTCACTAGTGATTTAGAAATGAAATTTCCTGCTGCTCCGGAATCAATCAATGCCTGTGACTCAAAGGATTTGGTAGCAAAGGAAATCGTAACATCGAAAGCGCAGACTTTAGATTTCATAGACAATGGAGAGGACTCCAGGGACCCTAACTTCACCTCTCCAGAACTAGTTAGGGCCTGGCATTTCCCGATCTCTTAGGGCAAGAGCTGAGCATATGCGTGGAATCAGCACAATAGATACAGAGTCTATTCTTTACTCTTCGTTTCCTCTCCTCTGAAGATAATTTGGAACGTCCTATCTCCATGGGAATCGCAGAGGATGGAGCTGGACGAAATTGAGGGTTAGAACGAAGAGGTGCTTTGACAGCCGTTGTTTTCTCAGACTCTCTTTCACGAAATCTCATATCTACACGATGGCAAAGAGAGATCAAATCTTCTAGTGACGAAGGAAGTTCTTGGGTAGTCAGTGCATCCTTAATTTTATCGGAGAGCCCCTGCCAGAAGGCGGCAACTAATGCTTCAGAGTTCCACTGAAGTTCAGAGGCTAAGATCCTAAATTGAATGACATACTGTCCTACTGTATGGGAGCCTTGTCGCAAACGAAGAATGCTGGAAGCAGCGGAGGTCACACGACCTGGTTCATCGAACACACTTCGGAACGTGGAAATGAATTTGGCACTATCTTGTAGAATTGGATCGTTTCTCTCCCACAGAGGGGAGGCCCAAGCCAGGGCTTGTCCAGAAAACAATGAGATAAGATAGGCCACTCTGGAACGATGGGTAGAAAAATTTTGAGGTTGAAGTTCAAAATGGACTGAACATTGGTTAAGGAAACCTCTACAAGTTTTGGGGTCCCCGTCATATTTTGACGGAGTAGGCAGGTGTAGCGTAGGAACTGTAGACACCTGGGATGGCACTGGGGAAACGGAGGAAAGCACAGGAGCTTCAACATTAGCTGTAACGGTCTGTCCAGATGTTCCTTGGGAGGTTAAAGATTGGTAACATTGAAGTAACAGCTGTTGGCGAGCATCCTGTTGCTCCACACGGCTGACCAGATGCTGCAGCATCTCTTTAGCGGTAGGTTCCGTATCTGGGTCTGTCATGGCCTGATCTTACTGTCACGGGCACTAGGAGTCTTTACCCAGGGATCACCAGGTGATAGGCTTACCAGAGCAGTATAGGTGGTAATATGGTACTCTGGTAGCAGGGTGATCACGGAACAGGAAATAGCAGATGATGAGATGCTCAGGAAAGTCTATGACTAGCAGCACTGGCAATATGGAAGTAGTAATACACGAGGAACTGTATGGACAAAGGACACGTGAAGGTAGTCAGTGGTCTGCGGTAGCAAGTTGTACCACTGCTATAGTGAGGAGGAATGTCCAACAGAAACGAGGAGGTGATGAGAGTCAGCGGTCTGCGGATAGCAAGTTGTACCGCTGTCTGAGTGAAGGAATGGAATCCAAGTGGAGGTATCCGGGGAGTCAGTGGTCTGCGTTAGCAAGTTGTACCACTGCTATGTGAGAGGATACTGGAACGGGTGAAACTGTAAACAGGAGTCAGTGGTCTGCCACTAGCAAGTTGTACCACTGAATATATATGTGAGGAGGTGCACGGGGAGAGACTGCAACACAATATATACACGGGCACCTTGACTTTGATCCACAGTAATATGCACAATATAAATGTATAAATGACTGAACAACACTGCCAATGTAGAAAGTCTCTTGAAGTAATCCAGCATGAGATAACACAGTCAATGATGGCAATAGAATCAGCAGATAGTACACTCCAGAGGAGAACCAACACAGTCAATGATGGCAATAGACTCAGCGGATAGTACACTCCAGAGGAGAACCAACACAGTCCAGCAAGGTATGCAATACACAGCACAGTCAATGGGAAGTATGCATACCGTGGTTCAGGAGAAGGCAGTCAGACAGGAGTGCAGAGATACCTGAAGGGCAGGAGGCCGACAGGATCCAAAGTCCCTGGATGGGTGAAGCGGTGGTCTAGCAAGTGCAGCGCACAGGTAGGTAGACCAGCAGGGAACACAGGAAGGCGTGGAGAGCGGATCAGTAGTAGATGGATGAGTAGCGCTGAGAAGTAACAGCAGCGGGTCTCTGCGGGAACACGGAGGTAGCCAATAGCAACCAGTAGGTGCAGTAACGATGGGACACCGGAGCAGAGTTGAACTGGAACAGTTGGTCACGGAGAGTAGCGGGTAGCAATAGTGGCAGCAGACTCAAGGAAACACGGGAGAGTTGACAAGGGCTGAAGACTGAAGCGCACAGAGGCAGCGGATAGGAATCAGCCAAACAGTCACGATGAAACACAGACGGGTTGCAGGTTGAAGACTGTAGTGCACGGAGGCAGCGGATAGGAATCAGCTAGCAGTCACGATGATGAAACACAGACGAGTTGCAGGTTGAAGACTGTAGTGCACGGAGGCAGCGGATAGGAATCAGCCAAACAGTCACGATGATGAAACACAGACGAGTTGCAGGTTGAAGCCTGTAGTGCACGGAGGCAGCGGATAGGAATCAGCTGGCAGTCACAATCATGAACAGGTGAGTGGATGTGAATGAAAGACTGTAGTGCACGGAGGCAGCGGATAGGCATCAGCTAACAGTCCCAATGATACATGGTAGAGTTGAAGTGCTTAGAAGACTGTAGTGCACGGAGGCAGCGGATAGGAATCAGCTCAACAGTCACGATGAAACACAGTAGATGGTAGAAGTGGTATGGGAACCACAGTAGTAGAAGTGGTTTGGAAACCACAGCGGTAGAAGTGGTTTGGAAACCACAGGAATCAGCTGGGCTGAATAAACGAGGAAACACAGGAACACCTTCAGAGACTCATGGGGAATGAGACTCCAAGATCAGGCAACGTGGTGTTGACCACAGGTGCTTAATATAGGGAGGTTGCCTGATCTGCCAATTTAGTTAAAGGAACATACACTGGAGGTATGGAAAGGGCTGCGCATGCGCAGTCCCTCAGGATGGAGGACGGCCACGGTTCCTAAATGTCCGGGAAGAGGCACTCACGGTCCGGTGAGTGACAATGGAGTTTATGACATGCATACTGCGTAATACTTCTAAATCATTTAACAAAATTTGGGCACCGTGGATGTCATTTTTTCAAGTTCAAACTCCTTTTGCCATTTGACTCCCCTGCAACATTCCACTTGATACCCTTCCTCGATTCTTTACCGCCTCCCCCTTCTTTCTTTCTTCTTCCCTTCTCCTGCTTTGCCCCTCTTTTTCCTCTATTGGCGGTTTTGCCACACCGCCCCCCTAGTCTAACTGGTTTATCTCTCCCTGACCAACTTCTCTTTTCTCTGTTTCCTCTCTCTTCTCTCCCTACAATTAAAATTTGGTCAATATCATGCTTCTGTTCTGTATGATATACACTGAATGTATAGGTCCTTGAACTTGTTTGACTTGATTGTTACGGATACTATATTGGACTGATGCTTGTTTGTGACCTTTCAAAAATAAAACTTTAAAAAAAAACAAAAAACAATTGGGTCCCAATCAGGGACATCAGCCCCTCCCGCAGAAGTTTTTGTAAGCAGCTCTCTGTGCACAGACACATCCATGAACTTTTTCTCCCCATTTGGACACAGGAAAAGAGAAGTATATATGGGCCTTTTTATAGGGCTCTGGTTGGGGAATTTTTATTATTATTGCAGTACCGTGTTAGCCAGAAAAATCTATGTGATGTTAAATATTTTCGTGTCAAAAAAGACAAAAGTATTACAGGAGTGACACCTTTATTGGTTAACCACCCAAAAAAGGGCAAGTTTACAAATGAATGACTGAGGAAAAGGCACAACATTTAAGAGCTGTTTCATCAAGAAATTTATACAGGGGGGGGGGATACATCATTAAGATAGACTAAAGTAATAAAACAAAGGTTTTTGTTACGGATGGAAGAGTAAAAGTCTCTGGTAAAATTTGAACATGAGGGAATAGGTAATGGGTAATGGTTAATATATTTCTATAGTGTTTAATGTGTTTTATAGTATTTGATATTGTTACTGAGAAAGTGAAATAGTTGAAGTAAGTTGTTTTAATGCAGTTTTCTTTAGTGTAACACTGCAGGCATAGAAAGTGAAGTAGCAATAGGAGTCGTGGAATTAGATATCGCTATTGTGGTAACTGTTACTGCTGGACATGAAGGTGTTATGGAGTTGTAGTTTAAGACAGACTACATTGGGACAACATGGAAGGCTGGTAATTTGGAGAGATCACAGTTGGTCAGTAATGATGCTGTGTTTGAATGTAATTGCATTTGGCTTGTAGATATGTTTGTGGCTGTTATATTGTAACATTGCAAATACATTAAATAAGTGATATTGATTGTGTCTATAGTGTGGCTTGTGAATGTCTGCTAGATAAAGATAGTCTGTAACACTGTAAATATATATTGATCTTCAGTATTATTATTGCCAAATACTGATTATTGATTTTAATACAGACTATATTTGGTATGTCTTGCTGGCGTTTGCTCTCGCCCCCTCCACCTGGGCTGGAGGAAATGTGTGGAGAAGACTAAGTGAAATGGATGCTGGACAAACAGATGTGTGATAAGGTAGAAAAGACTCTTGTATGAGATAAGTTAAGTGATATTGTTTGGAAGTTCTGTGTTGTAAGAAGATTGCAAAAGACATGCTTTGTTATACAGATAGCTAGAAATAGATGTCTGTAGTTGCACACAGTTTGTACTTAAATTGTACAGAATGTTAGTGGGAAAGATAGTAAGTAAATGTTAGAAACCAGTTGGCTTGTTTGTAGACATCCCTTACCCCTGTGAGACCAAAGTGAAATTAGTGGACAATGTGTGATTGCTGCTGAATAGAAAAATATTTGTGGTGGACTTGCAGTTATTATGTTGTATTGTATTATTGGAGATTTTTTGCTAATGCTGATTGTCACGAACAGCACTCACCTGAGTCTGCGTGACGTTTATGTGACACAGGGTTAACCACACAACAACCACTTGGTATGTTTAAAATGATTAAATCCTTCCCTATCTATGCCACACACTAGCTTTGCGATACTAATTACCACCACCAAGGTTGTTTCGGATAAGAGCTGACACTCTTATTTAGGAAGCCTTCGGTTCTCCCTAGCATTAATCCAACACAATTTACTTTAATCAGAGTTCACTTAAACCACAAGGTTTGCACAGTTTCAATTAGGTAGCGTCTGGACCAAACTGTCGCGTGAATTCATAAGAACACAGAGACTAGAACTTATTAAGTGTAATTTAATATGGAAAATACATCCACAATGCTTAAGATAAAAAGATAATAAAATGACATACAAATAGAGTGCAATTGTTTCTTATAAAATAAAAAGGATAAAACACAGAATTGATACCTCACTTAGAATCAAGTTTGTGGTGCCGGGAGGAGCAGGAAAAAATGGAACCTCTTCAATTACTCCCTCAGAAGAAGAACCCAGGGTTACATTTTCAATACAGTTTTAAAGTCAAGCTACAGGGCCCCCCAGCCCCCTTCCCTGTGAGGTCAGAACCAACAGGAGGGGAGAATGCAAATTAGGGTCTTATGACTTTGCTGTTTGAATACCTCTAAGTCAAGTTTTCTTTACACCGTCCTAACTTTTCAACAGTATGGTTTACGAACATGATTTTACCTTCACACAACAGGTCCTAAGTTTCCCTTCATCTGCATACCACACATGCCTCTGGTATGTATGATATTGGAGAAAATGATATGATCTTTTCCTGTGCCCTTATTCAGCTTGAATCTGTCATTAACATACAACCCAGTCTCTGCAGTCGGCCTGTCTGGGGCCTCCCAAACATGTGTGAGATTTCATTGTCTTGCAAGAGATCTCCTCAAAGGCATTCACATTTGCCATCCTGCCATAAATGGTATAAGGTGCTATCCTTATCTACCAGCCCCCCTGGGTGGTTTAACATCCACAAAACCCATTGATCTAACAGCTTCTAAGAGCACCAGGTCACACTATTTCTAGGAAGTAATACACAAACATATATTTGCAGATTTATGCCTAAACATTAGCTTGCACATGACACCTTCCCTTTTTAAGAGATGGCATGGGAATTGACTGACAGGTCATAGCCCAAGCCATCTCCCACAGATCCCACCTGGTTCAAATGGAATAGCTGTTAGCCGGGTCTCAATAGGTTCTCTGGGGAGAAGGGTTAAAAAGGGGTTACATATCTCAGGCTGCTGGGAATTCTGGTCTGGCAATATCTGTGGGCTAACCTCTGTATTCTTAAAGGGTCCTATCCCTTGCGCTGCAGCTACTAGATCCAATGGCAAGTCCTTCTTCCCCTCATCTGGCAATCTACAGACTGTCAGGGCACACGCATCACTGTCATTAGGAGCCTTCAACAGATTATCATGAAAATTTCTCTCTATCATCCTGGCAGGGGGATCATACCACTGCTTCTGGCTTGTCTGGGCCTGCGTCATGTTCTCATGTACCAACCCTGTTGCAGTGTGCACTTTGTCTCTAATTCTCATGTCCTCTAAGTTAAAGCCTGAGGGAACAATGGCCTGGGATTCCTGACACTGCACTTCTAGGTGGGGACACACTATGCAATTCTTATCTTGGGGGCTACGGAACAGGATGCTCCCCTCCCTTTTGGACTCATCTATCTGGGGGTGTAGAGTAACAGGGAGTTTGGGCCCCTGATCTACCTCCTCTAAGCTGTTAGACGGCTGGCTAAGTGAGAGTGGGCTAGCCACTGACCCCCCTGTCTCTATAGAAAACTCAGATGAATGGTCAGAACTCAGATGTAGATCTGAGTGGTGAACATTCGAACTACAGGTCCCAGCAGCAAGGTAAGGATTGCTGTCATTTGCTATTTCCCGTTGGTCAGGACTAGGTGTCTCCCCCCCATGCTCACCAGCTCTGTGTGCAGCTGGTTCAGGCACAGAATATACATCTTCACCCTGCCCGTCCTCCCAGTTACCTTGTACAGCATCTTCTGGGCATATTACCTGGGTAGAAGCATTGTCTTTCTCTAGCACAACAGAAGTAATCACATGGGCATCTGTCCCATTTCTAGTAAGCATAATATTTACACCAGTATTAATGCCAATATCTGCAATAACAATGTCCGCTGTCCCTATCCCATGACAAGATGTCAGTGTGAAGACAGGTTTGGATTCTAACCCAATACTGTTATTGGCATTATCCTCATTATTCGCATTAGGTACAATAATACATTCTCTTTCCTTGTCACCTCCTGGTGCCTGGGACAAAACATGGTTACTCTCAGCAGGTTCTGGTACTGTAACATGGGCGGCATTAAAATCATTACACACTTCAGGTATAATATGGCATTTCCGTTCCCTGTCACACCCTGCTGCCTGGGAACAAACGTTGGTATTCTCAGCTGATTCTAACACAGGGACATTAGCATCATTACCTACATCAGATATAATAAGACATTCCCTGTCCCTGTCACATCCTGGTTTACACATTTCAGGTGCAATTGAACAGACCTTTTCCTTGTCACCTCCTGCTACCTGGGAACAAACTTTGGTACTTTCAGTTGATTCTGACACAGTAACAGGGGTGGCATTGACATCGTCATTACAGACATACTGAGACAACATTCTTCCTAAATCTGTCCCCAGTAACACATCTATAGGCATATTATCTGAGACCCCGACATCCCTTATACCTCTTCCAGCACCCCAATCAAGGTAAACTTTGGCTACAGGTACCGTTAGGTGAATTCCACCCACCCCTTTCACAGAAATACATTTTCCTGGAATGAAGTCCTCTAACCCTACCAGTTCTGAATGAACTAATGTAACATCCGCACCAGTGTCTCTTAACCCCACAGTTACCTTGTCACCCACAGTGACTGTTTGTATGTTGTCCTTCCGGCCCCCTTCTGGTCCCGCAACACACAGGACAGCTGGTGAAGATTGCAGGGAAGGTACCCCCCCAGCGGAGGGTGAACTGGTCTTCTTCTCTGGACAAGCGGTACTAATGTGCCCCACCTGGTTGCACACAAAACACCTGCGGGTGTCTCCCACAGCAGGCTTTGCCCCAACCCTCCCAAAAGATGAAGAAACAGTGGGTGATGGCGTTGAGGGGGGTGGCGTTGATCCTCCTGGCCGGCCCCCTTTCCAGGCCGACTGCCCTGGCACAAAAGTTCCTCTTTTAGCTGCAGGTGCCCGGGTGACAGTGTACTTGTCAGCCAGTCTAGCTGCTTCCGCAGATGATGTAGGATCACGATCCACTACCCATTCCTTCACATCAGCTGGGCACAAAGTCAGAAACTGCTCCTGGATCATCAAATCTTGCAGAGCATCAAAGGTGGTGATCTGTAGCCCTCCAACCCACTGTTTGAATGAAGCACACAGCTGGGCCACAAGTCCTGAATATGTGTCAGAGGCACTGCGTTTTAAATCTCTGAATTTCTGCCTATGCGCCTCTGGGGTGATGTTAAAGCGTTGCAACAGGGCACTTTTGATTGCCTCATAATTTCCGTCCATCTCAGGTGGAAGATCTGCAAAGGCTTCTAATGCTTTACCTCGCAAACCAGGGGTTAAATATTGTGCCCACTGATCTTTGGCCAGTCCATACTGTCTGCATGTCTTTTCAAAACCTCGCAAAAAAGTATCCAAATCCCCATCTTTTTCCAATACAGGGAAATTCTCAGGACGGGGTCTGCTAATACCAGCATCTCTGGTCTCTGGCTGGCGTTTGAGCTTCGCAAGCTCCAGCTCATATCTCCTCTCTGCCTCTCGCTCGGCAGATTCTCTTTCTGCCTGTCGCTCTGCTTGGCGCTCCGCTGCCTCCATAGCAGCACGCCTCTCTGCTGCCTCCATAGCAGCGTGCCTCTCTGCTGCCTCCATAGCAGCGTGCCTCTCTGCTGCCTCCATAGCAGCACGCCTCTCCTGACGGTCAGCAGCTTCCTTCTCCTGGAACTGCTGTATGAGTTGCATTTTAGTTGTAATGTCCGCTGGGCCCAAATATTTTAGGGCAGTTTGCAAATAAACATCCATAGCAGTGTCCACACATGAACCATTAGAATCATCCGAAATTAACAGTCCCTGGTTTTGAGGAATACCCACAGTCAGGTCCACTTCTGAGTTCTGGCTATTCTCTTCCTCGGACACAGCTGTGAGTTGCTGATCCCTCTGCACAAGAGCTTCAATCAATTGCTCCTTGCTTTTGCCACTGGTGGGAATTCCTCCATCCTCACAGTCTGAAATCAGCGCCTCCTTTGTCAAGCGTTTATATGCAGCCGCCATCTCCTCCGCTTAATGCCAAATAAAAAAAGATAAGAAAAAAAAGAGAAGGGGAGGGAAAGAAACAATTGCTGTATGTCTTATAATGTTTTAAGCATTGAGTTCAGTCTCTGGTGAATTAGTCTGTATTTCCTCTCTCAGGGATCACACAACCCTAATTCACTTAAGTTCTTAAAAAAAAATTAAAAATATATCCCACAAGCTTGCCACCAATTTGTCACGAACAGCACTCACCTGAGTCTGCGTGACGTTTATGTGACACAGGGTTAACCACACAACAACCACTTGGTATGTTTAAAATGATTAAATCCTTCCCTATCTATGCCACACACTAGCTTTGCGATACTAATTACCACCACCAAGGTTGTTTCGGATAAGAGCTGACACTCTTATTTAGGAAGCCTTCGGTTCTCCCTAGCATTAATCCAACACAATTTACTTTAATCAGAGTTCACTTAAACCACAAGGTTTGCACAGTTTCAATTAGGTAGCGTCTGGACCAAACTGTCGCGTGAATTCATAAGAACACAGAGACTAGAACTTATTAAGTGTAATTTAATATGGAAAATACATCCACAATGCTTAAGATAAAAAGATAATAAAATGACATACAAATAGAGTGCAATTGTTTCTTATAAAATAAAAAGGATAAAACACAGAATTGATACCTCACTTAGAATCAAGTTTGTGGTGCCGGGAGGAGCAGGAAAAAATGGAACCTCTTCAATTACTCCCTCAGAAGAAGAACCCAGGGTTACATTTTCAATACAGTTTTAAAGTCAAGCTACAGGGCCCCCCAGCCCCCTTCCCTGTGAGGTCAGAACCAACAGGAGGGGAGAATGCAAATTAGGGTCTTATGACTTTGCTGTTTGAATACCTCTAAGTCAAGTTTTCTTTACACCGTCCTAACTTTTCAACAGTATGGTTTACGAACATGATTTTACCTTCACACAACAGGTCCTAAGTTTCCCTTCATCTGCATACCACACATGCCTCTGGTATGTATGATATTGGAGAAAATGATATGATCTTTTCCTGTGCCCTTATTCAGCTTGAATCTGTCATTAACATACAACCCAGTCTCTGCAGTCGGCCTGTCTGGGGCCTCCCAAACATGTGTGAGATTTCATTGTCTTGCAAGAGATCTCCTCAAAGGCATTCACATTTGCCATCCTGCCATAAATGGTATAAGGTGCTATCCTTATCTACCAGCCCCCCTGGGTGGTTTAACATCCACAAAACCCATTGATCTAACAGCTTCTAAGAGCACCAGGTCACACTATTTCTAGGAAGTAATACACAAACATATATTTGCAGATTTATGCCTAAACATTAGCTTGCACATGACACTGATTATAACAAGTTAAGAAATGGGTCTGTTGTTTTAGCTACAAATAGGTTGCATTGTAAGGAAAATGGGAGCCACATTCTGCTAACATGTGCTTGTAACAAAGCATGGTATGAGGTCGGCCATTTCAAGTAGTGACTGAGAAATCTTAGCAAGCAGTGAAGTTGTATTGGCAAGATTTGTGTTATAGAAGATTTGTTGTACTTATTGGAATTTTGATATAGATATATATATATATATATATATATATATATATACACATATATATATATATATATATATATATATATATATATATATATAGTGCAATTAGGACACATACAGGTACACAGTACACACACATACATAATTTGCAAGAAATTGATAACATATTTTACTACATATAGATTTTCATTTATTACATGTACCATGTGTAAGATTATGTTATTGAATTTATATTTACATTATTGTTCAAGATTCTATTTCATACATATATGTGATTATTAATTTATATTTTCTTGATAGAGGAGATATTATATATAGAAATCTGAGTGATACAGTAAATTAGGTTTAAAGGACTGAACTAGGCGTGTCATAAGACGGAAAGTATAAAAGCATATGGTGATGTAATGAGCGTATCCAGGAGCAGAATATGAAGATAGCATGCGCAATTCAGGCGTAAATACGGGATCTATTTCAGTTCCAATTCATTTTAACATATCATCCAGGTACCAAGAACTCCAGGGCTAACACCCTTTCCAGGTCCTTTGATAACATCGATCTCTCCTTCTCTCTGGAGCCTAGGCCCATCATCAACCATGGTAATATCATGGCCATAAGGTCTTAAAATGGGCTCACAACTCCAAGTTCACAGGATATGCCAGTACCAAGAAGACTATAGACCTCCTTTCCCATTATTACTGGTGGCCTTCCCTTATCTCGGATGTCCTTAAATATGTTCAAAGGCTATGAGTTTCCTCTATGAATTTGGCACCACACTTCATAGGTCCTTTTCGCATCTCTCAGGTCATCAATCCTGTTTCCTGTTAACTACAGTTACCTCCGTCACTCAAGATCCACAATTCCTTTCACATCTCCTTATTGAAACCCTTGGTTCTCAACAAATTTTTCAAAGAACCCTCTGGTCCTTTTCCTCTAAGGCCATCTCAGGCAATGAATTTGAATTGGAGCGGATCATGAAATCCCAAATCTTCCGAGGGCAACCTCAATATTTGGTTCATTGGAAAGGCTATGGCCCAGAAGAGAGATCCTGGGTATATAAGGAGGCACTCATTCAGCCCCACTCCTCCTGGCTGAATTCAAAAAGTGGTGTGTCCAAGGCTCTCTGGAGCTGGAGAGGATGGGCTACTGTCAGGTGCCTTTCCTGCAGTCTCCCCACTGTGTGAGGACGGACACGTTCTTCCCGGCCAGGTCCTGGCTCCTCCTGCGCATGCCCGTTGCTAGGCAACAAGGCGCTTTTGCTGCCAATTTGGTGGTCAGTGATGTCACTTACCACAAGGCCCCGATTAGGACCCTCAGACCCCTGTAAATAGAAGGCTCTGGGACTACTAGGGTGCCAGTGTATTAGGTTTTACCTGTCTCAAGCGCATTTACTTGTTCCAGTTCCCTGAATCCTGATTGACCGCTCCTTGTTGTGACCCTGGATAGTCTGAACTCTCCTTCTGTATTCTGATTTTGTCTGCACACTGTAACAGCTCCTTACCTTTGGCTTCCTGAACGTTCTTCTGCATTCCAATTTGGTACTTCGCTCCTGCCCGGCTTGACCACGGATTGTCTGACTATGCTTTTTCATCTATCTGTTTCACCAGTGACTGACTTAGAGAACTGCAACCTGCACGTTGTAGGCAGCGAAGTCCAAACCTCCTTGTTGGGATTCATGGTGACAACCTGGGGAGTGTTAGACCCTGCGCCTCTCTGTTCAGTAGCACCAACCTCTGGTAAACAGTTTCCATTCATCATTTTTCTCGCCTAGTGTGACATACTTTTAGAAATTGTGACGAGTCACTGCGGTGCCCCGATCCGCCGCGACTCTCTGCCCTTTCTGCAGCTACGTCCCAGCAGTCACCATGACAACTGTTGCCAGGACAACGGCCGAGACAACCTCTGTCAATAGCACTGCGTTTCGGCGTAATCTAACAGCCGGGCGCATGATTAAGTTACTATAATACTGTTATTATTTATATATTTTATACGTGTGCCCTTTTGTTTGGGGCTATCTTTGTGGCAGATTTATCAGTGATTGGATCATCAAAGTATTTAAGGCAGGGAGGGCTTAGCCTCCCTGCCAGGTGTAGCGTCCTTTGTGCTGCACGTGAGCTGACCTGCTTTTTGCTCCTGACGATATTAGATATCTGTGGCCTGATTCCCTGTTGTGACCTTGGCCTGTTTTCTGGATCCTGCCTGAACTCCTGTGCCCCTTGACCTCTGCCTGTATTCGGACAATTCTTGTACGCTGACTGCCAAGACCTTTTGCCTGTCCCTTGGTTATCCTACTTGCAAGTTTACCATGACCCTGGCCTGTTTCTGACATCCGCCTCCAGCATTCCGCTTACCTCCTGCGCTGTAGTTATTTAGAGAAGCTTTTACTACCTTTGAGTTTAAATCCTGGGGGCATCCAAGCACCTCCGAACAAGTATAGTTCTACGGGAAAGGCGGCTGCTAAAGGTGAAGAACTCTGTTAGTCTGGTTCTAAAAGCTCATCTAATAACCGCAGTCCTAACATTATAAAAGGCCAGTGAAATTGTTGGAGGGAATCATCCATGGACGAAAGTGAGACGAATCCTTCTCCAGCTCAAGTTCTGGCAGCCCAGATCCAAACCCTGTCGCAGATGGTCCAAGGACTTTCGCATTGCTTGTCTGTACAAGAAGAAGTTTCTGGCACATCACAAGCTGCTTCAGCCTCCGCAATGGAGCCCAAATTGAACCTACCAGATTGTTTCTCTGGAGATAGAGCCTTGTTCCGCAACTTTAAAGAGAGTTGTAAGATTTATGTTCGTGTAAGACCACGTTCTTCAGGTTTGAAGCAGCAAAGAGTTGGCATCATAATCTCCCTTCTCCAAGGTGACCCTCAGTTTTGAGCATTCAGTCTTGCTCCAGCGAGCCCCTCTTTGCAGTCGGTTGATGCATTATTTAATGCCCTGGGCCTGCTCTATGATGATCCGGACAGGGTGGCCTCGGCTGAAAGTCATCTCAGGGCAATTGAAGCAAGGCCGACACACCGCTGAAGAATATTGTGCGGAGTTTAGGCGATGGTCCACTGATAGTGAGTGGAATGATCCAGCGCTCCGGAGTCAATTTTGCCTAGGTCTCTCTAAACAAATCAAAGACTCTTTGGTGCAATACTCTTTACCAACTACCCTGGAGAACATGATATAGTTGGTTTGATCGTAAGATCAAGGAAAGAAAAGCAGAAAGGGATACATCTGCCTCTTCTGGCTCTCTGTCGATCTCTACATCATTGGACATTCCTGAGCCCATGCAGTTGGGCGCCTGCTGTCTCTCCTTGAAGTTTCCCTTTACAAGGCAGCGCCGCTTTAAATTTAAGCGCTGAAGACGCCGAACTCACGGATGTTGAAGAACCCGGAGCTTAATACATTTACCCCCAGGTGTGCGCATGCTCAGTTCAGGCCAGCAAGTGAATGCAGGGAGTGAAAACCAAGAGAAACAGGTAAGAACAGTGCCCAAAATGTAGGTTAGCTGGTGCAATCTGTTACAAAGGGTGAGATTGTTCGTTGGGGCTCATCTTGCCGTTTATCTTGCTAGTCTCTTCTGATTCGTATGATTAAGTCTTCACCGGATAAACTACCTCTGTCATACCAAGACATCCGGAACGTATTTTCTTAGAAAGCCGCCGATACGTTACCTCCTTGTGAGAGTTAATATGGTAAAAAGTACATATATTGATCAAACTTGTAAAATAAAAGATGCTTTCCTTGCTTTTCTGAATATGATATTGACACCAGCTCTTTTCTGTTTCTTTCTCATGTGAATATGCTGAGCTTGGCAATACGCCCAGAGGCCGTGGTGGAGACTAAGGCTATGGACTGTCCTTGAAGATAAGGAGTTACAGGAGTTACAGGCCTTGACATTTACAGCAGCATCCCTGAGAAGTGAAATAATAGATGTATAGACTCTTTCTGTTGAGACTATGTCTAATTTTCTCTTGAGAAAATGCAATAATTTCTAGATAACGAATGTGCCTGCGAGCACACTTTTCATGTATAAATAAAGCCTTCTGACTAGGGGGCAGTCAGAATTGATTCTCATTCAGCCCTAAAAAACTGAGTGTGTCTCTTCTCTATCGATCGATAACCCATTTGTTTCACAGGTACCAGAGCTGATAAGTTACATTATTGGGGTGTAACTCTGACAGTTTCAGTGGGGGCTCGTCCGGGATCTTCAATATATCCAGACCCTCCGGCACACGGGACCACCTCATCCCCAAGGACAGAGGACAAAATCCATATGGTGAGTAAAAAGCTTTATTTTTACTCTTAGAGTTCTGTCCTTGTGGAAGTGGGGTAGGTAACAAGTCCGGGGGTAACTCGTCTGGATTGACGAAGATCCCAAGCTCTGGACCAGAATAACCCCTTTAGAGGTTATATAAAGTATAAAGTTGAAATTGTGTTGAACTGTTGAAATTGCATATTTAAAGTACTTGTCAAGAAATGTAAGAGTCATGTCAAATGAAAATTGAATGTACAGAAGGGATAACAGTACTTTGTTGTATACTTGCAATATTATTCATTGCCCTGTTGATTAAAGTAGTTCTAAATATTAAGAGAGGATGTAGTGCCACTGACCTGTTATCTCCTTGGTAGATAAAGCAGTTTAAAAACATACAGTTGTAAGACTCAAAAGCAGACGGTTCTGTAAAGAGACCATCCAGTCGCTCATTGTGGGCATAAAGGGCCTAGAACCGGGCATAAGGAAGAGTCTTACTGGGGTTACACTCCCCTGGAATATGCCAAAAAGAGAGGGCATGGATAAAGTTTTTAAAGCAGCAGGTTTTCCAGAAACAGGCACGCTAAAGTTAGACAGGTGGCAAAAGTTGTTAAAACAACTAAAGGCAACTATTGCAAGAATATGTACAGAAATTATAAAGTGGATATTTCTAGATTGCCCAGAAGGAATAATAATACTTAGCTGTGTAATAGCAATATTATTTCTTATACTTTGCATAAAGATAGTCTGCAACATAAGAAGGGGATGCCCCTGTGAATTGGGCATCCAGATTGCATTGATCCAACTTCCAATGAATAGAAGTTGCAATATGTTTTGGTCAACAGCCACAGTACCCAGAGACAAGGTTGTTACAATATGTGGATGATTTGTTATTGTGTGCAACAAATGAACAACAATGTAAAACAGAAACAATAAAACTACTTATGTTTTTACATAAGGTAGGATGCAAAATAAGCAAGGATAAATTGCATGTGGCACAATCCCAAGTAATCTTTTTGGGACACTGTATAGGAAAAGGAACAAAATACCTTACAGCAGACAAAATAAATGCTATAAAAGATGTTCCTGTGCCCACTACAGTGCGAAAATTAAGAGCCTTTTTAGGCTTGGTAGGTTATTGCAGAGAATGGATACCCAACATCTCTGCATTATTAGACCCTCTGTATGAAACCACCAAGGGTAATAACAAGGGCCCATTGCAACTTACAGATAAACAGGTTGATGTTTTTCTCCAAATAAAGGCAATCATTTTACAAGCACCAGCCCTGGGGTTACCAAATTATGATAAACCCTTTGTATATTCTGTCATGAGCAGAAGGGCTTTGCACACAGTGTATTAACTCAAGAGCATGGTGGTAAACAACGACCTTTGGGGTATTACTCAGGAAAACTAGACCCTGTAATCAGAGGTTGAGCTTCATGCATAAGAGCAGTAGCTGCGGCCGCTCTGCTACAAGACAAAGTGGGGGATATAGTGTTAGACCATTCCCTCACATTACAAGTACCGCATGCAGTAACAGAAATTTTAAATCAAGCTAAAACCAAACATCTGTCAACTGCCAGATTTACTAAATATGAGGTTGCATTATTAAGTCCGAGTAACCTAACCATTAAAAGGTGTACAGTTTTAAATCTAGCCACCCTGTTACCACAGGATGAGGAAGAGGATTTAAAAGGGGGAGTAGTAGTCTGGAAAGTAGCCATAAGCATGATGACTTCAGTGAGGAGTTTAATGCGCAGGGCTCAGATCACACTACAAATTTTTCTCATGACTGTTTAGCTTTGATGGATTCTAAGCATCAAGGGCTTCCCAATGTGTTCGAAGAGCCACTAACAAATCCTGATATGATCTTATTTGTAGATGGTTCTAGATACTACCACGAGGGGCAACCCAAAACAGGGTATGCTGTAACTACTGAACAGCAAATACTCGTCCAAGAGGCCTTAGACCCAGGGCAATCAGCACAGGAGGTGGAACTGCAAGCCTTAATAGATGCCTGTATTATGGCTGAAGGGCAGAGAGTTAATATTTACACAGACTCCAGCTATGCTTTTGGGGTAGCACATGATTTTGGCCCCATATGGCGTAGCCGGAACATACTGGGGGCAAATGGTAAGCCAATAAAGCATGCAAGCCTCATAAAAGCATTATTTGAGGCCTTAGCAGCCCCTACAGAAGTGGCTATTTTAAAGGTAAAAGCACACACTAAGGAGCAAATGTTTGAAGTAAAAGGTAATAGATTAGCAGATAAAGCAGCCAAGGATGCAGCTTTAAAAGCAGTAGCCATATACTATGAGGTCACCCTAGGCCGAGGGAAACCAATAGACTTGCAGGTGTTGAAACAATTACAGAAACAAGCAATGCCCACGGAAAAGGAAGAGTGGGAAAAAAGGGGAGCAACAGCACAGAATGAATGGGACACAAAAATTAAAAATACAGAAAGCTATGAGAGAAACTGGTAAATCCTGGGTAGAATGTCTGCCCTTAGCTCTCTATTCTGTAAGAATAACCCCAAATAAAAAAACTAAGTTGAGTCCTTATGAAATATTGTTTGGTGGGCCACCCAAAACAGGGTGCTATTTTCCACAACAGATGGAACATAACTATGGCAATATGGTGACTTATATGGGAGAATTACAAAGACAATTAACTAAAGTGCATGGTCTAGTGTTCTCTTCCATTCCAGATCCAGATAACTTGTCTGGTACCCATTGTTTGAAGCCAGGAGATTACGTCTTCGTAAAAAGGCACGTCAGAAGGGCCTTGGAACCCAGATTTGAAGGACCATACCAAGTCCTACTAATTACCTCCACTTCAGTGAAACTGGAAGGAAAAGGATCTTGGATACATGCTAGTCATTGCAAGAAAGCTACTGAACCAGATCCCAATCCTGACCACTGATTGAGGTAATATACAGGAATGACACCTGATATGTGCAAAATGCAACACAAAGCCTACACATGTGTTTTGTTTTTCCATCACATGACTATAATACTGTCTGCCGCTCCACGGCTATTGCAAGAAAATGTGACAGTTTGCACAGGTAGAGGTTACATACACCAGGAACTACCAAAAAACAATATGACTATATGCGAATGGAATATTACAGATCTCTCAAGCATAGGGAGAAATGTAACTGCAGGTACATGTTTTAAGAGCTATTTGAGAGATGGCACTTAGGACATGGAAGACACAATACAAAATAAAACTGGAGCTCAGGAATTTGTCTGGCCATGTGACAAATTAAGTGTAAAAATAAAAGGTGGAAAGGTGTACAAAATTTTAGGAGATACACACACTCACATAATATGGGCAGCAGAATTGAATAGTACTTTTGAGTTAAAAGGTACCAATGAAACTCAATGTTGTGAGCAGCCTTTTCTGAAATTGCTAGAAAGCTATGAGGCAAAGAATCAAATAGATCAGTGTGGAAATAGAACTGATACTATAAAGTATAACCAAACCAATAATGCTACAAACTATCAAGATAAAGTAATAGTTTGTGCCAATAATACACAGATGCAAAATTCCACCTTAGGGTTAAGGCTTAGATTTTATATTTTGCAATCACAGCCTAAGGTGGTAACCAACACAATTGTAAGGGTCCCATCTAAATGTCTAATGATGGGAACAAGAAAACAAAGAACAATAATAAGGTGGAACATTACTTTCCCGGCACATAGTCAAAAAAAGTGCAAGCGGGAGTGGTATGATACCTTGTTAGGAGCTACAGGGACGGGATTAGGCATAATTAATACAATAGACACTGAGGTCATAGACACGAAACTTAGCAAAACAGGAGCAGATCTCAGTAAAATAGTTCATAGGCAAGCTGATTGGATGCCCACAGTCTTCAACCCTTTGACTAAAAACATACAGTGGGATAAAGAGTTTTTGCAAATATACAACAGAACCATACTCAATAGCTGGAGTACACAAGTAAACATTATGAAATTTGTAAATTGGACCCAGTGTACGTTGCAATATTTGTATCAAAAGCAGCAGAAGGATACTGCACAAACAAAGCTTATGACTGGAAACATATTATTCTATAGAAAAATGTTTAATCTGGCAAACCAAGAAAGGTTCAAGTTAGATGGAGGAAAAATAAGATGTGAAGGAACCTTCTGTGCAGGGACTCTAGAAACATATACAATAAAAACAAAAGTTCAAGTATGTAAATTTATTGTTATGCCCAAGATTTTGCAGGATGGTAACCTATGGACACCTGAATTTAAGGGACATTATATTGATAACAAAAACAGGTCACATAATTTAGACCTCTGTGATGACACGGACATGGGACCAGTATGCCCACAACAGACTGTTATCTTTGAACCATGTTTACTACAGCATAATACCAGCATTTGTATATGGACATTGCATCCAAAAGAAAAAGAATATGAGACATTAATAAAGGTAGCTCCTCAGATGGTTTGCCTCATCACATATGATGAAGCAATAACACAAACTTATGGACTAGTTTACCCGTTCTCAGGGTGCTAAATAAATGTAACACACTTACGATGGCAAGGAAAGTTGCTAATGTTCTATAAAGATAAAATGACACAGGTGGACAAAATGTTCATGTATAATGATTTAACCTTACCTCAACTGACCTTAGATATAGGGATGATAGTAAGGGTAATTAATGAAACCAAGTTACTAAATGATCATCTTAAACAGGTAAATTATACCAATAATCATGCTAAAATGGTAACTATTATTGAAGGAAATGAGCTAAGAGGCATGGCTACCAAATTAAAGGAGGATTTGGAAAAGCATTGGCGGGATGTTTTCACAGGGGCATCCCCCACAGTATCTGCAATGTTAAATATGCTGATACACCCAGTATTGATACTATGTATAATCATTTTACTACTCAGCTTATGGAACTGCTTTATTGCCTATAAAATGTTTTGCGCCCCCAGACCTTTTCAGCTATATTGATACCTTACCCTCACCTTCCTATTCAAACTATGCAGCACAAAAGGTGATCCCCCTTTTAGTGAAATAAGTGACTAAGACACTTGCAGAGCGCACTGCATATATTTATACCTAATCTACCCCTGATTTATATTACTAAGCCCCCCCGGATACCTCCTATTGTCATACCATAATAAGATGAATGTATGTGGATTATAAGACTTTGACTGAATGTATCTTTACCAGCGTCTAGGGTCCAGAAGGGATTCCATTCATTGAAGTAGGCAAAGTGCAGGTGTAATCCACAGACATAAAAAGACAGGTAGCATTTTAAAAGTATGATAAAAAGGAGGATCTGTGAGAGTTAATATGGTAAAAAGTACATATATTGATCAAACTTGTAAAATAAAAGATGCTTTCCTTGCTTTTCTGAATATGATATTGACACCAGCTCTTTTCTGTTTCTTTCTCATGTGAATATGCTGAGCTTGGCAATACGCCCAGAGGCCGTGGTGGAGACTAAGGCTATGGACTGTCCTTGAAGATAAGGAGTTACAGGAGTTACAGGCCTTGACATTTACAGCAGCATCCCTGAGAAGTGAAATAATAGATGTATAGACTCTTTCTGTTGAGACTATGTCTAATTTTCTCTTGAGAAAATGCAATAATTTCTAGATAATGAATGTGCCTGCGAGCACACTTTTCATGTATAAATAAAGCCTTCTGACTAGGGGGCAGTCAGAATTGATTCTCATTCAGCCCTAAAAAACTGAGTGTGTCTCTTCTCTATCGATCGATAACCCATTTGTTTCACAGGTACCAGAGCTGATAAGTTACATTATTGGGGTGTAACTCTGACATCCTCATCGCATGATTGCGCAATAGACTTAGTTCCTGGTTCGAAATTGCCCAAGGGAAGATTATACTCTCTCTCTGTACCAGAGACTCAAGTCATAGGGGAATGTATTAATAAGAATATCTAAAAAGGCTTCATTAGGCCCTCTTAAGTCCCCAGTAGGAGCCGGATCCTTCTTTGTTTCCAAGAAGGACGGGACTCTTCGACCCTGCATAGATTTCCGTCGCTTAAATAAAATCAGCATAAAAAAGTTACCCACTTCCGCTCATATAAGTTCTTTTTGACCAACTTAGGGGTGCCTCTGTGTTTACCAAGATTGACTTACGCGGAGCTTTTAACCTCATACGTATTAGAGCTAGTGAAGAATGGAAGACCGCATTTAATACTCACTAGGGCCATTATGAGTACATAGTCATGACCTTTGGTTTATGCAACACTCTCGCGGTCTTCCAGGAACCGATAAATGATGTCCTTCGAGAGATCTTAGACCGCTTTGTTGTGGAATATCTGGATGACATCCTGATCTATTCATCATCTTTAGATCTGCACCGCTTTCAACTTTTCACTAAGTTGGAGAAGTGCGAATTTGAGGTCCAGATGGTCTCGTTTTTAGGGTACATCAACTCCTCAGATTGGTTCTCAATGGATCCTAGCAAGGTTCAAGCAGGGTGCGCCCAGCCAATCTGAAGGCCATCCAAAGATTTCTGGGCTTCGCAAATTACTACCGGAGATTTATACATACCTTCTCAGACTTAGTAGCTCCAATTACTGCTGTAACCCGCAAAGGAGCGGATATGGCCAACTGGACTTCTGACGCGATAACTTCTTTTGAGGCCCTGAAGTTTTCCTTCAATCCCGTCCTGAGACATCCTAATCCTGAGTTGCCTTTCGCGGTTGAAGTGGATGCCTCCGATGTGGATGCGGGTGCTGTTCTATCTCAGAAGGATCTTTGGGATCGCAAGATGCATCCATGTGCCTGTTTCTCGTGGAAATTCTCTTCTGCCGAAGTTAATTTAGACGTGGGTAACCGCGAACTCCTGGCCATAAAATGGGTATTTGAAGAGTGGTGACACTGGTTGGAAGGGGCAATGTATACTACTTCTGTCATTACAGATCACAAAAATTTGTTATTCATTGAGTCTGCTAAATGTCTAAATGCCAGACAGGCACGCTGGGCTTTGTTTTTCACTTGTTTCAGATTCATTATCTCCTATAGACTTGGTTCAAAGAACATTTAAACCGATGCCTCTCTCGAAGCTTTGTTTCCTGTCACGCTCCGCCTGCTGATCCTCTGCTCATTACTCCTCCTTCAATTCCCCTAAGAATAGAATAGATTGTTCCTGTTCATCTTAGGAAAACGTTCCTCGCTGAATGCCATGAAAACATACTCGCCGGACGTCCAGGGATCGCTAAGACCACCGAATTACTCTTATGCTGGGTCTGGTGGCCCACTCTGTCCTCTGATGTTAAAGAATATATCCTTTCCTATGAAGAATGTACCAAAGACAAGTCCTCCAGAAGTCATTCTTCGGGTCCGTTATTAACCTTGTCCACTCCAGTTAGACCTAGGACACATCTTTCGACGGATTTCACTGTTGATCTACCTTGGTCATTGGGCAGCAATATTATCTGGGTGGTCGTAGATCGTTTCAGTTTGATGCCCCACTTTGTGCCATAAGCTACCTGTCACGACTGATAGTGGGTGTATGACTGATAGTGGGTACCTGCTGTTGTTGGCGCAACTCAGAGGAAGGCGCGGAGTCTAACGTGCCCCTGGTATTCACCAGGAACCCCCGCAAGGAAGTATGGACTCCGCTGCAGGGACACGCAGGTCGCGGTCCTTCCTAGAGTCCACAGCGAGATACAAGGGGGTGTCAGACAGGCCGGTTCAGCAACGTTCAGGTAGAGGAGGTACAAAGGGAAATCCAGAAGAATGGTGAGGCAAGCCGAGTCGGTAACTTTCAGGGAGCGCAGTACAAAGGCAGAATCCAGATAGGGGTGGTCAAACGGTCCGGGTCAAAAGGGTCACAAGCAGCACGAGGAATGTCAGGAACAAATACAGCAACTGGTACACACAAACGCTGGAGACAGGAAGACCTGATACTCTGGCACTGATTAGAGGACAGGAAGAGGTTTAAATAGTGTGGTGACCCAATCAGCATCAGCGCTGCAGCGCTGTCATACCTGCCGCCGGGAATCCACATAGCGTCCCGTTGCCTAGCAACGGGGCGCGTCATACAGCGAGGAGTCAGATGGCAGGGGGGATCCGGAAGTGAAGGTCCTGCTTGTCCACCCATGATCTCTCCTCTGGGCCAAATCCTTTCCAATGGACAAGAAATTGCTGTTTGCCACGAAGAATGCGAGAGGCCAAGATCCGATTGACTTCGAATTCAGTTCCAGAAGAGGTTTGTATTGGTGGGGGACGACAGGGAGGTCGATAGAATTTATTGAGTACCACTGGTCGTAGTAATGAGACATGAAAAGTATTATGACATCTCAGAGAAGGAGGAAGTTTCAATTTAAAGCATACAGGATTAATGACTTGCATGATGGTGTACGGGCCAATAAATCGAGGAGCCATCAAAGATTTTGTGATGCTGAGTAGCCTTGAGTAAAGCCATCTTAGTCTTAGCCCAAATGAGAGAAAACTCCCGATAAAGAGTATCTACGGCTGGAACCGGTGAAGAGGACACTGGAAAAGGATCCGGAAACACAGGATGACTTCCGTATACAATAAAGAAAGGGGAGAATCCGGTAGACTCATGAATGTGTTGATTATGGGAGAACTCCGCCCAAGGAAGGAATTGAGACCATTTATTCTGGTTGTCGGAGGTAAAACAGCGGAGGAATGTCTCGAGATCCTGATTGATTCGCTCCGTCTGTCCGTTGGTTTGCGGATGGTATCCCGAAGAGAATTTCAATTCTATGTTCAATCTCTTACAAAAGGTTCTCCAAAACTGGGATGTGAATTGGACTCCACGGTCCGAAATGATCTCCTTCGGGCAACCATGTAGTCTGAATATCTCCTTGATAAAGATATCTGCCAGACGACTGGCCGTGGGCAGTCCAGTTAGAGGAATAAAATGTGCCATCTTCGAAAATCGATCAATAACCACCCACATAGTGGTAAACCCTGCACTGAGGGGTAGGTCTGTGATAAAATCCATGGCCACACTTTCCCAAGGAGCATCGGGGATAGGGAGTGGACGAAGAAGGCCTGCCGGAACTCTTCTACAAGTTTTGTGTTGAGCACAAGTAGTGCAGGAAGCAATAAATTTCCCAACATCGGCACGTACATTAGGCCACCAGAAGCGTCGGCAAAGCAGCGATGTTGTCTTCTTTATTCCAGCATGGCCGGCAATGCGGGATGAATGAGCCCACTGCAGGGTCTTGAGCCGGAGATGGGGTTCCACGAATGACCGGCCTGGAGGAGGAGAGGACGTTTTGGTCCTAGTAAGGGCTACGATATTAGAAGGATCAATAATATGCTGAGGAACCAACGGTCTTAAACGATCGGAATCGTCAAATGAGCGAGATAATGCATCGGCACGTCCGTTCTTGGCTCCCGGGCAGAATGTGAGCTTCATGTTAAATCGAGCGAAGAAGGATGCCCAGCGGACTTGCCGAGGATTAAGGCAACGAGCCTCTTGAATGAACACTAGGTTCCGATGGTCGGTAAACACAGTAACAGGAAATATAGCCCCCTCCAACAGATGTCGCCATTCCTCCAGAGCCGCCTTGATGGCCAGTAACTCCTTGTCCCCTATTCCATAATTACATTCACTTGGAAGAAATCGTCTGGAGAAAAACTCACACGGGTTGTGTGAGCCAGCCGGAGACTCTTGAAAAAGCACCGCCCCAATGCCTACCAAGGATGCATCTACCTCTAAGAAGAAAGGTCGTTCTTGATCTGGCTGGGACAGAACTGGGGCTGAAGAAAATGCTTTCTTTAACGTTATGAAGGCAGACATGGCTTCCGAGGACCAAACCCTGGGGTTGGCAGTCTTCCTGGTTAAAGCTGTAATGGGGGCTATAATGGTGGAGAATCCCTGAATAAATTGGCGATAATAGTTTGCAAAGCCGATGAACCTTTGAATAGATTTAAGGCCTTGTGGCTGAGGCCAGTCCAGAATAGCTGACACCTTGGTGGGATCCATACAAAGACCTTGACCCGACACAATGAAACCAAGAAAAGGTACCTGGCTAATCTCAAACACACATTTCTCCAGCTTGCAGTAGAGGTGATGTTTCCGGAGTCTACGTAAGACCTCCTTTACTTGTTCCCGATGAGTCTTCAGATCTTTAGAAAATATTAATATATCGTCTAAATACACTACCACAGAAGTGTATAACAAGTCATGAAAGATATCGTTAACAAAGGTTTGGAAGATGGCTGGGGCGTTGCAGAGGCCGAAGGGCATCACCAGGTACTCGAAATGTCTATCTCTGGTGTTAAAGGCCGTTTTCCATTCGTCTCCTTCTTTGATGCAAATCAAATTATAGGCCCCACGGAGATCTAGTTTGGAAAAGATTTGAGATCCACTGAGTTTGTCAAAGAGGTCGGAGATGAGAGGTAGTGGATATCGATTTTTGACAGTGATGCGGTTGAGAGGACGATAATCAATACAAGGCCGAAGAGACCCATCCTTCTTCTTAACAAAAAAAACCCCTGCACCCGCTGGGGAAGTGGATTTGCGGATAAATCCCCGTTTCAGGTTTTCTGAAATATATTGAGACATGGCTGACGTCTCTGGACGAGATAAAGGGTAGGTCCTCCCTTTGGGGATGGGTTGGTCAGGAGATAAAACAATAGCGCAATTCCAGGGACGATGAGGAGGCAAGATCTCCGCTTCCACTTTACTGAATACATCTTGGAATTCTATATAGGCCTCAGGAAGGTGGGTTAGCTCGGAATGAGCCATTACTTGACATTTTGGAGGCAAGACTCTAGACAGACATTCAAAGCGACATCCTGAACCCCACGACATAACTTGAGCGTGGTCCCAATCCATCTGAGAATGTTTTCTCAGCCACGGTAGCCCCAAGATGAGGGGATTAATGGACCTCGGCAACACCAAAAGTTGGATCATTTCGCTATGAAGTACTCCTACCATCAACCGAACAGGAGAAGTCACGGAGGAGATGGAGCCGTGAGTGACACGGCTTCCGTCGACTGCTGTCAGAGATAACGGTTGGGGCAATGGGTTTAGAGGTATTTGGAGCTGCGAAGCTAGATCTGCCGAAATGAAGTTCCCGGAGGAGCCGGAGTCCACAAAGGCCGTGGTGGAAAAGGTACCCTTGGGGGTGCTCAGGATGACAGCCATCTGAAATTCTGGGGAATTTTCTTTAGAATAGGGAGCAACTGTGGATTCTCCTAAAACGGCCTCCCCGCCACCGTTTAGGAGGAAGAGTTTCCCGGTTTCTTGGGACAAACTCTTAGCAGGTGTCCCGGATCTCCACAATACAGACACAGGCGTTGTTTGAAGCGTCTCTCCCTCTCTTCAAGGGATAATTTAGAGCGTCCTACTTGCATTGGTTCGTCCACTGGCAGGATGGGATTTTGGAACTGGGGTGCTAGCCGTGGTATGAACCGTTTGCCAGGAGAGCGTTCCTGCGTGCGCTCTTGGTAGCGCAAATCCACCTTGATGCACATGGAGATGAGAGAATCTAACTCAGCCGGGAGTTCTCTGGAAATTAGCTCATCCTTAATCCGGTCCACCAGACCTTGCCAAAAGGTTGCCACCAGTGCTTCGTTATTCCATTTTAACTCGGAAGCCAGGGTTCGACATTGAACTGCGTATTGCCCCACGGACAGGTCACCTTAGCGGAGGTTTAACAAGCTGGTAGCTGCAGAAGCAACTCTTCCGGGATCATCGAAGACTTTCCTGAAAGCTTCAATGAAAGAGTTGGAGTTATTAAGAAGTGGACCCCCTTGTTCCCATAAAGGTGAGGCCCAGGCAAGGGCTTGACCACTGAGGAGGGAGATGAGAAAGGCTACTTTGGTGCGTTCTGAAGAAAAGGCCCCTGGGTTGCACTCAAATTGAATGGCACATTGGTTCAGAAAGCCCCTGCACTTCTTGGGATCACCGTCAAACTTTTCGGGTGTCGGGATGCGTACACCGGAGGCCGCTGTAGAGACCGTAACCACACTGGATGCTGTGGATGCCGCAGAGGTTATGGCTGGTGTAGCGGGTGCAGCATTCTGAAATGTATCGAAGCGGGTAGCAATCCCTTGGACACATTGTAGAAGATGCGCTTGGGCTGCTTCTTGTTGCTCCACTCGTTGAGCCAAATGCAGGAGTAGGTCACGAGCAGACGGTTCACCAGACCCCTCCGTTGTCATGGCCAGAGTATACTGTCACGACTGATAGTGGGTGTATGACTGATAGTGGGTACCTGCTGTTGTTGGCGCAACTCAGAGGAAGGCGCGGAGTCTAACGTGCCCCTGGTATTCACCAGGAACCCCCGCAAGGAAGTATGGACTCCGCTGCAGGGACACGCAGGTCGCGGTCCTTCCTAGAGTCCACAGCGAGATACAAGGGGGTGTCAGACAGGCCGGTTCAGCAACGTTCAGGTAGAGGAGGTACAAAGGGAAATCCAGAAGAATGGTGAGGCAAGCCGAGTCGGTAACTTTCAGGGAGCGCAGTACAAAGGCAGAATCCAGATAGGGGTGGTCAAACGGTCCGGGTCAAAAGGGTCACAAGCAGCACGAGGAATGTCAGGAACAAATACAGCAACTGGTACACACAAACGCTGGAGACAGGAAGACCTGATACTCTGGCACTGATTAGAGGACAGGAAGAGGTTTAAATAGTGTGGTGACCCAATCAGCATCAGCGCTGCAGCGCTGTCATACCTGCCGCCGGGAATCCACATAGCGTCCCGTTGCCTAGCAACGGGGCGCGTCATACGGCGAGGAGTCAGATGGCAGGGGGGATCCGGAAGTGATGCGTCTGGTTGCATAGCAACCAGACGCGCGGTCAGGCAGTCAGGCGGCCGTGCGGACGGCGCCTGACACTAGCTAATGCCCAAACACTGGCTTCATTGTTCGTCTAACATGTTTTTCGTCTCCACGGCCTACCTGGAGACATCGTCTCTGACCGTGGTTCTCAAGTCATTGCCCAGTTTTGGAGATCTTTCTGTAACTTGTTGGAGATTAAGGTTAGCTTGTCATCTGCTTACCATCCACAATCCAATAGGCAGATGGAAAAGGTACCCAGTCACTGGAACAATTCCTTTGCTTGTATATATCCGCTCCTGGGTTACCTGGAGACGTCTACATGCTAACAGACTTATCAGGGAGTTCTTTAGATGCTTCCCTGGGAAACCTTTGTTTCGGGGTTCCTTGACCCCTCCTCGAGGGGTGGTACTGTCACGTGTCACGGCGGTGCCCTGAGCCACAGCGACTCTCTGCAGCTATGTCCTGGTCCTCATGGTCATTTCCTCTTTCGTCCCGACCATTGCCAGGACAACGGCCGGGACGCCCTCTTTCAATAGCGCCGTATCCCGGTGTGATGCATAAGTTACTTTAATACTGTTATTATTTATATATTTTATGTGTGACCTTTTATTTGGAGCTATCTTTGTGCCAGATTTAGGCGTGTGTAGGGACATTCTACAACTCCAGGGGGAGCTGTTATGAATTAAATTGTATCATTTATATATTTATTCATGTTCCTGTTATGATATTACCTATGCCAGTTCTAAACTAGTAATTCATTAGCTGCCTCCTGTCATGAACAGCACTCACCTGAGCCTGGGTAACGAGTGTGTGACACAGGGTTAACCAAAAAACAACCACCTGGTCTGTCTAAAATGATTAAATCCTTCCCTATCTATGCCACACACTAGCTTTGCAGTACCAACTATGCCACCACCAAGGTTTTTTTATGAAGAGCTGACACTCTTATTTAGGAAGCCTTCGGTTCTCCCTAGAATTAATCTAGCACAATTTACTTTAATCAGAGTTAACATAAACCACAAATGTTCTCCTCGTTTCAATCATGTAGCGTCTTGACCAAACTGTCGCGTGAATTCGTAATTCCATTACCAATACCCCAGGGACCTTGGATAGAGATCTCTATGGACTTTATTGTTGAACTTCCTTAATGTGTGTGTCAACAAAGCAGAGTCCATTTTTCTCAAATTATAGATATTATTCTCGTCCAGTACCTGTTAGGTTAGAGAATCTATTGTGCCAGCTGTGTTAATTCTCCATAGAAAGCTGCATAGAATTTGGAGAAACCTAATGTGTGGCCTAAGGGAAGCCCAAGAAAGTTTCAGACGTCAATCAGATAAGACATCGTAAACCAGCTAAGAAATATTCTGCTAATGACCAAGTACGAGAATCTGAACCTATGGGATCCTTCTGCTACACTTCCAGATACATTTTTAGGTCCGTTTAAGACCATTACAATCCAAACATCTTCAGTAGGTAGGGTCTTCCAGCTTCAATGCACAGGGTTCATCCTGTTTCATGTCTCTCAAGTCAAACCTTCAGTATCCTATGTTCCCTCCCCCCCCCCACCCCCAGATTTTAGATTCCTGAATCAGGCATGGTGAACTGCAGGATCTTATGAAGGGATACTCATTGTCCCAAAATTTATGGGAGCCAGATTGACAATGTTCATGCTCTCAGACTGCTTCAAGCCTTTTTTAAAGAAACATCCTGGCAACACTGGAGTGCCTGGAAGCCACTCTTTGAAAATAGGTACTTTCAGGAAGACAAAGGAATCTGAAGTGAGGCTGACTGCTATGTGTATCTTCAGTAGCAGTACTGTCATACCTGTGGTGCATACCTGTGGCTGTAAGATCCGGTCAGGGCAAGGCTATTTTGCAGATTATTGAAGTTTACCTGACAAATATCCAGCATACCTATTTCTGTGCTCCTGATCCGTTTGATCAACATTGCTTGCTGCCTGCCATATTGACCCAGATTTGTGGTTTGACCACCACATGCCTCTTTGGCACGGTTTCCTGACTACCGATCATCATCTGTGCATTGTGATATTGGATGCATTAGTGCTGTGGAACTTATGGGCAATTCCTATGTTGCAAGAACTGTTGATACGCCATTGCACCAGTTACTCTGGAGCTCTAGGTCAGCTGACAAGTGGATGTCCAGCGATACTGTGCCGAGACATTCCTTGCTGGGTTCCGATGTAACAAATTACTATATGCAATAACGGTCATAACTTGGACTGCTACTTTAGCCTGGATATTGGGTCTGTTTGGAGCTTCTCCAAGAATCCTCTGGGAATGGTATCTGGAGGCCTATGAAGATTCCATCTATCTACAGGATTGATACTATATAACCTATCATATTTGCTGCTGTTTTACCGTCTGACTTGCAACCTCACTCCCGATCTGCAGTTCCTGTTATATTTGCCAAGTGTAGTATTGTATCCATAGAGTCTGTTTAGTTTGTATTGGAGGTCACCAGCCACTGGGCCTGAACCTGCATGTATATTCTCTACAAGCCCTGACAATTGGTGACTTTATGGAGAAGATTCCTAATCGGCTTTATTAGAGAACCAGAAAAGAGTTTAATTTAATTTCAAACTAAGTTTGAAACACTTCTGCTGCTGGAGAGCCTGTACAATGCTGTTTTAGTAATGGGCAAATTGAATGCATTTCTTTTAATTACATATTAATTTTAATGAAATACCGTACCATGGATTTTTCTTTCAAGACTTTATTTATTTGGAGATCCACATGTGACAAACATAATAGACGCATGGTCGAATGATGAACATAGTATTATGATGGACAGCATACAAAAAGAAAGTAAGAAAATGGCTATTGTAGACATATCACAAAATCTTAATTCAGGATATTTTACTACAATAATTGCCCTATTTTAGTAGAATAAAATTAAATAACAAAGAAATGTGAGGAAAAGTAAGAGATAAGGAGAGGTAGGAGTGTGATGTGGCCGTCCCCTGGAAAGGGGGATGGCTGGGAGAAGGGGACTAGATGGACCAACTTCAAATGCAAGGCTGAAAATAGAAGACGTATGTTAAACAATTTGGAAGGGTTGCGGTGAAAGCTCATAAATTTCCTTTTATAGGTTTTCCATATTTTATTGATGACTGATTGCATGGAGTGAGTGTGGGATTGTTCCAGTCGCTACAGGTTGTATTTTCTTCTATTTCCTCCCAATACTCATTGCCCAGGTTCTCCCTCAGATCTTCCTTCCTAGCCCACTCGTGTGTATCCCCACTATCATTTTTCTTCTTATATTTGAGAACCACATTTACATCTTTTGAGAATGATTATAGAAACAAATAATGGGTAGTGATGAAAGGTTGTTTTAATAAACGTATTTGAGGAGCATATATAAAAGTCTGTGGTATATAAAGGGAAGAGGGAAAAACAAACTAGAAAATAGTGAAAGATTTATTTGCACTCGCACATTGGTCTTATCTGGCCTTGGCTGCAGTCTTAAATAATTTTATTCACTTGTACACATTTCATTAATGTAAAGAAGCGTCTTTATCTCTTTTACTATTTTCTGGTTTGTTCTTCCGGGAGTGTATTTAATTGTAACCACTTCTTACTCTAATTAATGAATTTCAAGGTCTAAACTATCAGTGGACGTACAAGCAGGATAGCTGTCATTCAGGCTTCAATATACCACTAACTCATTAATACAGTTATTCACGCATCATGCTATTGACATGTACTCTGTCATTTTACACGTATGGCTACAATGACATTGTGTTTCTCTGCCGTGTCTGGCGTATTTCTAGATACATTCTGATTTGAGTTGGAAATAATACAATAAAAATGAATTTTTCATCATCATCATTTATTTATATAGCGCCAACATATTCCGTAGCGCTTTACAATTGGGGACAAACATAGTAAACTAATAAACAAACTGGGTAAAACAGACAAAGAGGGGAGAAGGCTGCTCGCAAGCTTACAATCTATGGGACAATGGGAGATTGGCACATGAGGTTAAGTCTACATTTTGCATGTCGGTCCAGCCAAACAGCAAAGGTAAAAGTGACTCATAAGCTAAATGATCCTGTCACACAACAATGTTGGTCAGGTGGTAGTTGTCTTGTTTGAAATTGTGTAACGGGTGTTAATAGGGTAATGTAGTGAGGTTAAGAGGGTGGTTGAGGAATATTATAAGCTTGTCTGAAGAGATGGGTTTTCAGAGAACACTTGAAAGTTTGTAGACCAGAGGAGAGTCTTATTGTGCAAGGGAGAGAATTCCATAGAGTGGGTGCAGCCCGAAAAAAGTCCTGTAACAGGGAATGGGAGGATGTAATGAGGGTGGATGAGAGACGCAGGTCTTGTGCAGAACGGAGTTGCCGAGTTGGGAGATATTTTGAGACAAGAGAAGAGATGTATATTGGTGCAGCTTTGTTGATGGCCTTGTAGGTTAGTAAAAGTATTTTATATTGGATTCGGTAGAAAACAGGCAACCAGTGTAGAGACATACAGAGTGATTCAACAGAGGAATAACGATTTGCAAGGAAAATCAATCTTGCCGCTGCGTGCAAAATATATTGTAGGGATTTGAGTCTGTTTTGGGGAAGACCAGGAAGGAGGGAATTGCAATAGTCAATGCGGGAGATGACAAGTGTATGAATTAAGTTTTTTGCAGTGTCTTGCGTGAGATATGTGCAAATTCTGGAAATGTTTTTTAGATGTATGTAACATGATTTAAATATAGAGTCAATGTGGGGAACAAAGGATAGGTGTGAGCCAAGGATTACACCTAGGCAGCGAGCTTGTGGGGTGGGATTTATGGTCATGTTATCAAGAGGTAGAAATGCTCTTGTTGGTGGGTGGGAATATTATTAACTCTGTTTTAGAAAGATTAAGTTTGAGTTTGCGAGAGGACATCCAAGATGAAATGGCAGAAAGACAGTCGGTTACACGGGACAACACAGATGTCGAGAGATGAGGAGAGGATAGGTAAATTTGGGTATCATCCGCACAGAGATCATACTTTCGTGCTTATAGGTTGAAGTATTACTGTTATTTTGTTTCAGTGAGTAATAACCTACAATGGTTTGAATCAAATCTTAATGAGGCAAATCACATTTCTACATTTCATGTCTCTCTTTCAAGGGCAGTTTAGATTCATGACTTATTTAAGTAAAATATTATTAAATATTGTGATTACTGAGCCTTTGTGCTGTATTATTTGGCTGTACAAGGTGTATTTTATAACTTACAATTAATTCACCACACAGATTATGGCAACATCATATTTTATTGGATGATCGGTCCATTGCATTACCACGTAATTGATGTTACTATTTAAATACTTACTCTTTACCTGTTGAAGGACCCATGACCCAGAAGGTAGTGCCTCATATCTCCCTGAATAAATACAGTCCTATTGCTGCGTTCCTGTGTCCTGCCACTGGATCAGAACCGTGGAGCTGGTTCTGTCTCTACCGCAATACTCTGTACCAGGGGGGACCGCACCTACCGCCAAACTCTGTACCAGGAAGCCCCACACCTACCGCCAAACTGTGTACCAAAGGGCACCGCACCTACTGCCAAACTCTGTACCAAAGGGCACCGCACATACCACCCAACTCTGTACCTGGAAGCACCACACCTACCGCCAAACTCTGTACCAAGAAGCGCCACACCTACCGCCATGTTCTGTACCAAGAAGCACCACACATACCGCCATGTTCTGTACCAAGAAGCACCACACATACCGCCATGTTCTGTACCAAGAAGCACCACACATACCGCCATGTTCTGTACCAAGAAGCACCACACATACCGCCATGTTCTGTACCAAGAAGCACCACACATACCACCCAACTCTGTACCTGGAAGCACCACACATACCGCCATGTTCTGTACCAAGAAGCACCACACATACCGCCATGTTCTGTACCAAGAAGCACCACACATACCGCCATACTCTGTATCAGGGGGCACCGTACCTAGCGCCATACTCTGTATTGCTGGCACATCATTCCACACCATATTTCATATTAGGTAACATGAAGCCAGATAGGATGCATTATACTAGGGTAGACATATAGACAATCCAGCTTGTACATACATATACCTGCACTTACTCTCCTGTTCTGCTACAGGTCACACGCTGGGGGACTCGGGGTATCCTCCACTCGTACCCTGCTGGCAGATAAACCAGGGACATTAAGCACATGGATCACAGGACACCATGCTAAAATAAAAACAAAGCAAAACTTCAGTTACACAGATATCTGAAACCCCACCACTCTCCGCGTGTCCCCTGACCTATAATACACACCCGACTGGCAGAGTCATCTGATGGGAGGGGACGCGGAGTGCCCACCTATGGTGTTCCAAGCTAGAATGTATACTACCGATGCAGTGCTGACAGCCCAGAAACACTCCCTCCCGTGCGCTAGAATCATCTGATCAGCAGGTTTAGGTGGGGGAGTCACCACCTGCCCAGAAATCATTTGATTGTACTCCATGTATTGTGCCCATCTAGGGCAAGTGTGCCCCAGTGCTGCCAGTTTGTCCCACAGCACCATGGAGACAACCAGAGGAGGCGCTGTGTATTCTCCGAGTCTCATGGCATTCCTGAGCGCCACAAATGGGGAAATCAAACACCGCTCAGAGGTTTGTTATTTGTTTTCTAAAAAAGGTATTTTGCAGGGAGTAAAAAAAAAAACCAGAGGGGTAGATTTACTAAAACTTCTAGAAAGGAAAAGCAGAGCTGTTGCCCATAGGAACCAATCAGCTCAGAACTATCATTTTATATAACGTACAAGACAGATTATAGCTAGCATCCTCCACTTTTTGTTATAAGAAGTATTAGTAAATCTGGAATATCTGTAAGATATAAAAATGAGGGGACAAAATCTGTGGGTAGAAAGAAAATTGATTCTTATGCAGGGTCTGATTATTTAATAGGCTGATTAGGTTGCAGCCAAGGACACAAGGCTTGTAGAGGGGAGCAAGATTTTTGGGGGATGCAGAATTGTGTGAGGGAGAGGTATAAACTGAAATTAATTTTAAAATACAAGAGAATAGTTGATCCCCAAAGTAAAAGAAAACATGAAAGAAAAATGTAGTGAGGTTTTAATCATTTGTATTCCATGGTACAGGCTGAAGACGAGAGGGAGCTTGAGGACAAGCAAGGAGACAAGGACGGACACAGTTTTTGTCTACCACACATTAGCCTGGGGTGGAAGGTGAGGGGGCGCTGCAAACATATTAGCCTTTAAGCTTTTTATGACTTCTAGATGGAAATTCAATTCTCCAGAATGAGCCACTAGACATGTAGCTAATTTACAGGTTCAAAAGAACCAGAATGTCGCTAATTGCCCTGCGCACCTAAGGAATGCGAGAAAAAATTGTCAGATACATCCCTGCGCAGAGGCTCTTCAGGACACATTGCGGGCAACTGATTGCCCCCCATTAAGTGGAGACTCACACAGGGAAAAGGTCATCATCTATTTATGTATAAGCAGCGCTTGTTATGTACGTACAATTTGTCTACAAAGAAGTGTCTGCTGCAGGCTGTTTTTGCTTCGTTAGGAAATCTGGCACTTGGAAATCCCCCTCTAGAAATCCCGGCCCCCTCCCCTCCCGCAGAACTTCCACTTTTTGGAACACTTGCTCAGTCATTTTGTGCCATATGTAACTAAACAGTTCTTGAAAAAGAAAGTCTGCAGGTTCTCTGAAGCTTATTTTCTTTCGCTGCACAATGCAGTGCGAGCTGTGTAGTTGGCGCAAACAGGATACCCTGGTGGCCCACTAAGGGAGCCTTTAAATAGTTGTGTGCTATGCTATGAACACACAGCAAGATGCCAGCCCACTAGTCTCTACCCCGACAGCTCCACTAACCTTCGGAGCCTGTATTAGTGGTTACACCTGGACTGGAGGAAGCCTGCCTGGGAGAAGGCAAACTGCACAGCGCACACAAATAAAAGCTCCCCCAAAGGGCACTAAAAAGAACAGCAACAAAACTTACATCAGAGGAGCTGGCGAGTTATTTTAATGCCTTGTCCTGGAAACAGCATTGCTCATTACTCATGTAGCCACCCTGGCTAGCCACAGTATGACAGAGCGTCATGGAGCCCACATCACTTAATACAGTGGTGGGCAACAGGCGGCCTGCTGCCCCCAATCTTATTCTCTGCTTTGTTATAAAGCACGGAATACGGCAGGATGGGGACAGCCGACTTCTGCATCACATGACCACGCGACATACCGGATTAGGGTGCTCGCCCTTCTTCCTCTGTGTGGCCCCTTTTGAAGATTGAAGGGCCACACATGCAGCCCTTGAGGTAAGCCATGTTCCCCATCCATGACTTAATACTATGTTTACTTATTTGCTTAGGTGAGAACACACACATGACTCAGCTCTATGTATGCTACATGGACAATGCATAGCGATATCTCCCATAACCTCTATTGGCTTCAAAAATACAAGGGGTGTCCTTGAGAAGGGGATTCTCACTGCAACTTACTTTGTTCTTGTAGACAAAATGAAATAGGGAGCAGAGGGGGACTTGAGGTGGTAGAACAAAGGAATAATGAAACCGAGGTATAATATGATGAAGTTACAGAGGAACGGAATCACTGAAGAAATGGAGAACACAACCAAATGTAGCCTTCAAAAGTGGAGGTGTTACTCATAGCAACTAAACAGCTGTCATTCTCTAGAAAGAGATAGAAAAATGAAAGCTAGAATCCGATTGGTTGTTATGGGCAACACCTCCACTATTTCCTTTCAGAAGGTTTCATAAATACCCCCCTCCCCCCCCGGAGCAATTTCCCTTTAATCCTGATGTCCTCACCAGCTTCCCTGACCAACCACAGGTTACCTTATGGTTTGAGATTTGTGAACACTTCATGTTACAGTAAAACGCACACAGAGGTAGAGCACATCCGGAGAAGACGCAAGGATGACGTCAAGATCTTATGCTTCTCAGTTTTGTGACGAGGGATCAATTGTTAAGGTCCTGAAAAATATTATGTCGCCCACCACCAACGATTCAAACAAAACATGCACAAAGCGTCTTCGAAAACTACGCCTAAAACAGTAGCTAGTAAATATCATCACAGGCAAAAACTGAAGCCAGGTGCTGTCCATAAAGATGTCCGAGACACGTTGACCGTCTACTACGATGCAATCGACGATAAATAGCAAGCGCTTTATTTACGTTAATTTTGGCTGCTGTGTATTAAATTGTGAGCGTACAGTGTCCTTTTAGAGGTATAAATATGCTGGGCGATTTTGAGCTGCCTTCATGCAAAGAGGACATGTTATTTGTGTACACAAGGAACAGACTCAGCCTCGGAGAAGAAAAATAAAGAAACAACATTTATGTGAAGACGCAGCGTGGTTTGTGTGACGGATAGAGATGGCAGCAAGGGCAAAACACCTATAATGCTACCTTACACGCTCGAAAAAGGACACCACAGTAGCCTTAAAATTATGAGACTGTGGTTATCTATAAAAGTTATTCTTTACTATCTGAATGCTGCAAGTTTGTGTAATCTGCTGCTTAACATCATAAACTGTTTCTACAACTTGGAGTGTTGGGTAAGACGGCTCACGTCTTAGATCTCTTCTTGCCTTAGATTTCTGCAGTTTGAGGTGACAAGAGACAATATTTTGGCAGTTTACATGAGTGTTTTGGAGCTCATATAACCCCTTTAAGTAGTATATACTTATGGACATACACAGTATCTATTCATTGCTCTGATCCTGCATCCATGTAAGCGGATGACCCATCCCAGATTGCTTTGATAGGATCGCCATGGACCCAAGGTCCTGATTGTGTCATGAAATATAGCAGGGGCTAAGCTTATATGAGAAGACTTATTGTAAAACTAGTTTATAACTTTTCCAAAAGCAGGAGTTTCTTTCTATAGATAAAAGGTACAATGCAGATTATTACATTTCAGCTGTTAGAATTCATTTTCAAGATGACTCTTTATATTTATTATACCTACATTACTATTTGTGATATGTAGTAAGTAACAATGGGTAAAGCCAATGGGCAGACAAGAGGGAATGAACCACAGTAAATATTTAGTACAGGAGGTAAAGTCCATCCGTCCTCCCTAAAACACTCCTCACTCCTGTGTCCTATATTATCCCCCCTTGTCCAACTGACCCTGCCACAATCACACAGTGCAATGTTCAGGAACACACAGTTCAATGCAGAAACACACACAAAGAACAGACAACACACAGGAATATGCACCACTTCACATAACAATCAGGGATCAGGACTGTGAATAACCCAACATAGCGGTGGGAAGATTTTGATTAAATAACCCCATCCCTATTATAGCAGTAGGATGTTTGTATTGAACATTTCTGAAGGAAACCAGTAACTTCACAGTGGCCGAGTGCAAAGTATGAAATACATAGGACTTTATTCTGATGCAATTGATACCATGCACTTGTAGTTCCTTCTCTTAGGTGAAGCTCTTTGTAATGTACGATCCCGGAGCTATGAATCTAATTTCACAGAGTGACCATGGTGCAGTCAGTGGGACTAAGCTAGAAAAATGATTTTGATCTGCGCTCAATGACTGGTGCGTTAGTTTATGAAAACGCTATGAGATTTGTTACCAGTACATACAGAACCTATGGGTGCTTCATATTCCTTTACACTTACACAATGGCAGCCTTCTGTTATCTCTCACATTTGTTTCACAATTTGTACAGGAAAAGTCAACAGCTATCAGCTGCAGGCAGTGGCGGATCCAGGGGGGGGCGATCGCCCCCCCCCCAGCAGGGGCTTGCTGCCGGCGGCTGCACACTATGTGCAGATCCGTTCAGCAGAGAGTTAGGGAGAGAGTCCTTCCCAACTGCTCTGATTGACACAATTAGAGCAGCTCTCTCCCTAACTCTCTCTGCTGAACGGATCTGCACATAGTGTGCAGCCGTCAGCAGCCTTAAGTGTCAAAAAGGGGGCGGGGCTAAATCGCCCCCGGTACAATTAACTTCTGGATCCGCCCCTGGCTGCAGGACCACAAATTGTGTCTTGTTGGGCCCTGGCTGTACCGTCAATTTTATACAAGCATACATATTCTAATCACATGCAAATTTGTGGTGTATAGGTCGGAATGACAAAAAATAATGCAAAAGGAGGAAAAAACAGCATTTTCGATCACCTTTTATTGAAATGTAATTGTCAGTATACACTGCACAGTTCAGAAAAAGAATAATACAAAGTAGAGAAAGGGGAAGGTTTTACCACGATGGGACTCATGTGACCAGTATGTAATGTTCTCCTCAGTCTTCTGAGCATACAGCCAAACTGTTATGGAATCATTGCATGTGTTACTTTATAACAAGGTAGTAACAATGTATACAAGATCCATAGTCTGGAGGTCTTACCAAGACATCATCTCCACTCAGTTTCCTGCAGGATTCCGTAAACCCCTGAAGAACAATCACACAATAATGGCACATGATAAACTGGAACAAAATGCAACTAAACAAAAGGTGTGCACAGAAAGGTGATCCCAAAAGGAATATTTACAACACAACACAATGTAAAGTTTATCTTGTCCCGCGCAGATCCAATTCCGAGAGCTCCATCTCCTCGTTCACATCACCGTCCTGGGACACATCGAGCAAGTTGAGCAGAAACTTAAATTTGACAGTTTCCAAAAAATATTTACAAACCAAAAGGACTGAAAACCAGGAATTCAATGCACAATTTAAAAACAAACTGCATAAGGTAACATTTGAAAGTTTAAACACATTTAAACATTGGAAGCGATTTGCTAACATAAAACATAAATCCGCAGGATGAAGTTACACAAACAAGTTATTGTACTGGGAAGAAAGACTGGCCATGCTGTCTGGGAGACGGGAACGGTCTCAATATTTACAGTAGGTGTACATTGTGACCTTCTCAAAGACAATCTGATCTCTTTATACTAAAGAAAGTGGACCATAGATTAATAAACAATTTTACAAATCATTTTATGGTTAATCTTAATCGGAATCACATGTGGTTAATACAGACAAGTCTTCCATGGAACAATCTGGTACAGATGTGGTCTCTGGTACTTTCTTTGAATAATCTTTATTCACAATAATTTTTCCAAGTGAAAACTTCACAGGTTGCGTGGCCACTTTTCCGTAGACTTGTGAGAAGGAATTAGCGGGCGGCATAGAGTGTTGGCCCAAGGTTTTATGCGGAGAGACAGTAACCGTACTGAAGGGAACTTCAGGAACTTCACAAGCCATATCAGATTCATCTACATCTTCACTAGATTCAACTGGTAAGACAGGGACAACTGGTGTCTTCATGGGAGTCTGTTTGTTTTCTGGTCTTTTGTTCCTTCCTCGATTTTCCACTTTTATTTGGACAGGAGCGCTGGCAACAACTGGTGGAGCTTCCATGTCTTGATCTTCAGAAGTTGTTAAATCTTCGGGGTCATCTTCAGAAGCTATTAACTTGTAATACGAGTCAAGTTCGTTTTGCAGGTCATTGTTACTGGTTTTAGTGGGACTTGTTTTACTAGGAAAGTTTGTGGTTACATTACTCTGCTCAGGGGGTAGTTGACCTTCAGTAGATTTCTCTGCTATATTACTGGTGTTCTGGACTGATGAGATTTTAATATCTTTACACCCTAGGTCTGGTACATGGCCAAACAAAGAAGAGGGCAGAGACAGAGGTGCCTTTTTAAATTTTTGATTCAGTTTGGTAGTAGCACTGTAAATGGGTTTTGGATTCATGGCCAACACTGAAGTTGGTTTTATACTTTCAGCATATACTTTGCTTTCAGACGGTTTTAGGGCAATGGTTTCCTTGTCTTTATTTGCTTCTTGCACAGCCACATATTCCAGTTTCCCTGTCACAGGGTTCATTGAAAGAGTAGAGATCTTGACATGTTGGGGAGTAGTTTGTTCTGGTTTACTAGGAGTCTTGATATCTGAAGGTTTTTGGCCACTGGTCAATTTTCCCTTTTCTTCCTGTAAGTGATCATACCCCGGCTTACTAGTCATCGAGATATTGGAAACTGTGTTCTTGCCTTTTTCCACTGGTGACGTACTGCTTTGTGAACTGCTTGAAACAGTCACTCCCTGAGCCAACTCCACTTTGCCAGATATCGTACTGGGTTTTGGAGGCTGAAATGTTCTGACAGATCCTGCATGACTAGGACTTTGAGTAAAAGACTTCGTACTTTGTACGTGCTGGACTTTTCCAGAACCTGGATTTTGTACTAATTTGCTGGAATCACTTGTAGATTTATGTGAAGGATTGGAGGAAAGTGCAGTACTTGGGCTGATGGAAATAAAACCAGCTTTGTGAGAGTTAGAACCCATTTGTTTTGTGGATGTTGGGGTTTGTTTCGTTCCTTTTCCTCCTTTATTGTCAACGCTCCGATCAGCAGTATCCTTTTTATTGAACAGCATATCATATAAACCTTGGTTTCTGCTTTTCGTGGCCTGGGGAACAGTCTTTTCATGGTCAGGTTTCACACTACTAGAGGTCTCCTTTGTTGTTTTGACTGTGGAAACAGGTTCTGGTTTCGGTTTGGACTCTTTAGTTTCTTTCAGAGGCACCAATTGTCCTCCAAAAGCTTTGGAAACCAAGTCCTCTGGAAAGCCCCCCTCAGATTTACCTTTGAATACGGGTATAGATTTTGAGGCTGTGCTTGAAGACTTTATAGATAAAAATGTATTTAGAGGAGCTGGCTTGTTTACTGCAACTGCAGAGGACATTCTTCGAACAGTTGTAGGACCTGGCAGATTGGGTCGAACTTTGGTTTGTGTTGTGAGAGTTACAGAAGTAGTAGAGGAATTGGTGGTGGATGTGGAGGTTGTTGAAGCGTGATGTTCAGTGGAAGAGGATGTTGAATTTCGAGGGCTTCCCTGTGTATTACTTGGTTTACCCAATAATTTGATTTCAATTCCCTTTGACTTCCCAGCATGCCCTTTAGCTTCATCCAGTTTTTCTTTGTTGGCTGAACCCTCCGCTTTTGATGAGCTAGCAGGTGCTTGGTTTTTGTTCTCCGATGTCTTCCAGGCAAACTTCCCGAATGTTGGGGTTTTCACTGGCTCCTTATCTGGAGTAGAATTTCGTTTCTGGTCAGATTTGGCTGGTGACACAGAGGTTTGTGGTTTGCGTTTCACATTTCTTTCCTCCTCCTGCTCTTCTCTCTTCGCCTTCTTAGATTTGCTCTGCTCATCGGCTTTATTTTTCTGCTCTGCAGCTTTCCGTTTTAGCTCTGCCTGTTTGTGAGCTGCCTCCTGAGCTGCAATCAAGCTTGATCTTTTCCTCTCACGGCGCAGTGATTCGTAATTGTTGAAAGCATCAGTATGTTTCTGGGAAAGTTATAGAAAATGGAATTAATAACCAGGTAGAAATTGTAAATTTGGATTCTTATTACTAAGGGAACATATATTAGTTCTGTGAAAAAAATATCCAAGTTTTAAATCTAACCGAACAGGGTTTAATCTTCAAAAAGAAACCAGCACCGTTTCTCATTTTCATGTCTGCTGTAGGCTTCTCCTCAATTAACAATCGTACATCCTTAAAGCCTGCAGGACTGAAGATTTATGCAGCATAATAAATTTCAGAGTGTAAGATTAGGATGAAGAGCTGCTGCTTCATGCAGCGAGTGTAAACTATTTCCCATTATATACACAGTTTCTGATATCTATTTATGCGTGATAAATTAATTAGTCAGGGTTTAATTATCCGAGAGCCAATAAATAGAAGAGGTTGGTCCTACAGAACCTACCCATAGGATGATGGACAGGATCTATAGCAGTGACTTACCACTTCTCTCAAGCTCAAAGACAGTGGCTGGTTTAAGGAGACATTTTGAAAGACAAACCTTGTACTTGTCATTATGAGCATAAGCTTTCAGATGCTCCTCAGTTGCCTGATGATCTGGAAACAGTTCTTCGCATAGTCCACAGTAATATCCATAAGTTGGGACAAGGAACTCAGGACCTGCAACGTGTGCAAGCAGATCGAGTCAGAGAACATTCAGTAGTTCCACAATTTCCAAACCACCGTACGGAGAAAGTTCTCACCTTTCAGAGGAAGGTTAACTTTCTGTTTCCTAACAGTATTTTCCGGCTTCTTTTTAGCCCAGGGTCTTTTCTGTTCTTTCAAGCACTATTTGAGAAGGTAAATAAATATTTAAGAGGCACGTATGAAGTCAAATGAAAAATTATAACATGTCTACTTGTATAAATAGAGTAAGAGGGAGGGGGGGAAAAGACTATTTGTCCAGAGATACCACAACCTCCTCATTCCTCCGTGACAAGAAACATTACAAGCATCCATCACCATATAATCATACAACAAAATAAAGGCCTATTTTTAGTATCATACCTGACTGTGCTTTTTATCATGCAAGTGCAGGAGGAACTCTGTCAGTGACAGGAAGATCGTGTTGCAGTCCTCACACCAATGTCCACCAGAATCATAATATTCAAATATTTCAGATATTACAAAGGGTGGAGTTTCCTCACACTTAGGGGACATCTTGGAAGCAGGTGCAGTGGGCTTTGGGCTTATTGACCTTGACTTGTCTTGTAACATTAAACTATCCTCAGTCTTCGATGAGCAAGACAAGCTGGGCTCATTAGTATCTTTGGAGTTCGAGCTTGAACTTGGTGGGGTGCTTCTATGCTTTAAGTCTTCTTCTGGCTTTACAGTGCTGCTGGACGAGCCTGATGAGCTTCCAGATGAGCGGATTTCCTCAGATTTATTAGCAACACCAGGTTTTGAGCTACTCTTAGACACTGGTTCATTGCTGTTCTTCAAGTCAGTCTTAGCCTTGGAGTGACTGCTACTCCTCGACTCACTATCAGAGCCCTGGATAAGAAAGAAGATGTGTTTAAGAAGAGAATGGACATGTTCTAATGGGTGGATAAAAGACTTGGATAATATCAATCATAAGAAATGCATAAATAGTAGATATTTATCCAAGAACACAAATGGAGCTACTGACCAGATAGTAAATTAAGTTTGGGTTCAAGACATATAAATACTTAATATGAAAGCTAAACCCATAGACAGTACATATATGAGACATGACAGTGAGATGACCTCTGTGAAACCCTCACCCTGGTGGAAGCAGGAGATCGAGGAGAACCTGGGCTCCTCTCCCGCTTTCTGCAAGTTGCATTCCTTTCAGCTAACTCAGTAGGGCTGACACCTAAGATCTCTGCCACCTTAGTGAGCTGCTGCTGTTTCTGCTTTGTATTAATAATTTCCAGACACAGGGAGTTAATCTGCTTCTGGGCAGTCCCCAAAACAGCATTCAGCTCCTCTAGTAGAGGGTCCTTATGACCATCCTTCTCCTTTCGTTTCTTCCGCCGCAGGATACCTGGGAGAAGCAAAGTAAATCATCATGGTGTCACTGTATCATAATAGACTTTTCTATGGAGAAGTAATAACACATTTACCTGGTAACGGATGTGTATCCACAATGTCACCAAACAATGTACTAGACAAAATATTTAGCAGAAGACATTGTCTTCAATGTCCACTTACCTTGATGGATACGTAACTGCTCCACCTTCGCACTCAGGGTCTGCAGATTGTCTTTCTTGGCTTGATGCTCTTTCATAAGTCCATCCAACTCCTCCATGACCTTCAATAAATGAAAGGGTCACATCTGTAGCTTTACATACTTTGCACCTAGTTAAGGTCATATGGCCAGTGTTGGGTTCAATGCCGAACAGCTCCGAGGCAAGGTATGACGTGAAAGGAACAGTTCATATTCACACTTACCTAGAACGTCACACGACAGCTACAGACGCCTCTTCAGCGAATTACAACAACATATCAATTAAGAGACTCGGCATTGGAATAATATAGCACAAAACAAACATGATCCAGGTGGTTTAAACAAAGACAAAAAAAGCCCTAATGCAATTAAAGCATCATATAATCAGAACAATGGACACTGCTGATAGTGTTATAGTAGGCTGAATTTATACGTGCAATACCCAGCCATCTACAATGCATATCAGTGTCCCTACTGTTAGTAAGGGAATAAAAGGCTTAATCTGAGTGGACTCTACATGGGTATAGTTTACTCCACTCTACCTCCTGAAGGTAAGTACACTAACAGGCAGCTGCTTTCCCACTACAGGGGAAATCAGCATTTTGGAGAACCATGAGAGAATTCCAAGATGGACGGCTTGGTTTATACATCGCTTGAACTTCCAGCATGCAGCCCCAAAGCATCCACTTTTCTGCAGCTTCCAACTTCCATGACCGGGTGAGAGGACACCGAGGGAATGGGAAAACTTTACTGGCTACCAAGCTCTCCAGATTAATCCCTTAGTATTGCACCAGTGTGTCTGAGCACGGCTATCCACTACTATCCAGCATTAGGAGACACCTCTGCATACTACACGTGTGTTTAAGAGTGCAGAGGTGCAAGTGTGAATGTCACATCACAGTCACCCCCATTTCTTATTAAGTAAAACTTTCCCAGTTTTTCTCAATGTTTGGGTTAGCCTCACTGAAATTAATGAGAGTGATTGCAATGTCTATTACATGTGGCATTTTTATCATGATGCTCGGTGCAACTAGAAACTGAAAAGTGCTACATGGAGGTACAAAATGTGTTTCATTAAGTGTAGGACGAGATGCGAAGACCGCAAGCTATGAGCAGAGACAAAGTTCCAGTCTTTTTTGCAGAGTAAGGAACCCCCCATAAACATGTGACCTCCCCCTTTTTATTTAATTTCGATAATCATGCTCCACAAAACAATATCTCATTATTGCAATTGTCCGCAAAAACTGTGTGCAGATTCCATACCCCCCCCCCGCCAGGGCAAACTACGGCTCGTACACACACGCCACCTCCTTGCGCTACAAACCTACACACCTTGGTGGAAATCTAGATGCACTCGAACAAATAAAGGCACAAGGCGGGAGCAAAGTGGATTCTGCACAGTTTTGGTAATTAATACCGCACACCCAATGAGGTCACAGATCACCGATACAAGAGACAGCTAATTACTGCTGACCTCTTCTGAACATCAGGCGCGGTCTCATGACGGTAATAGAACTTACAGATGTTAAGTTACATTCGTATCCACCCGCTGCCATCATTAAGGTGCTCTGTAATTGTTACTTCTGTCTCCCCATTATTTATTCTTCTTCACTGCTGTGCATTCCAGATAGGACATGGGTAGCTATCCACACTAGTAGGAGGGGGGTTCTATGAAGGCCCCAAACTGTAACCTTGTAAAAATCACTTAAGGAGCGAGTAAAACCATCTGTGAACATTACTGTATATCATAACCTATATGTTACGGAGCTTGAACAATATACCTTCCTGTGCCAGCTTTAGAACAGGCAGCCATTGCTTAGCAGCCATCGCTCGAGCAGTGTAAACCAGAGTGCGAGATTGATATCCTAGTGGACGTAGTAGCGGAAATACCCTGCGCAGATTAGAGGTTCTGGAACGGCAGGTATAACTGGTATACCCTGCGCAGATTAGAGGTTCTGGAACGGCAGGTATAACTGGTATACCCTGCGCAGATTAGAGGTTCTGGAACGGCAGGTATAACTGGTATACCCTGCGCAGATTAGAGGTTCTGGAACGGCAGGTATAACTGGTATACCCTGCGCAGATTAGAGGTTCTGGAACGGCAGGTATAACTGGTATACCCTGCGCAGATTAGTTTAGCTCGCTGCCTAGAGCAGATCTCCTTTATACACCGTCAACCAGCTGTGGTGGTGTTCAGTGAAAAGTCAAAGTAAGACTGTATCTTATCTATTGGGACATACAAGGTTAGATAATGGCCTTTTAGTATCAAGAAGAGACTTACTTTATTCTTCTCGGTTTCTTTGTTTCTGCGATCCGCCTGCTGCTTGGCCAGTAGTTCTCCTATTGGATTAGTCGCTGTTTTGACATCATCTGCAGTGGTTTCAATGACTCGTAAATTAATGCGGGTGTTGTGGATTGGGGCAGAGGACATCAGAGGGGGAGGTACATGGGCCTGAGGGACTGGTGTATACATTGGCCAGCTGGATGTGGAATATGTGGCATAGGGAGTGTAGGGATTATAGGTTGGAGGTGGCATGCTATATCCAGGTAGTAATGGCGTGGGAGTATATGGAGGATAGGTGGGAATTTGGGAAGCAGCAGATGGTACCTCCATCAACGGTTGAATTTTGTCCGACTGAACGGGGACTTCTACATTGGGTGGGGGAATTGTCTCTTTGGGGGCTGGTATCTCCATTAACGGGGGCGGTTTCTCCTTAGTGGTAGGTCCTGAGGGTTGGGGTACTGGTGGGGTTTGCTCTTTAACCGATTTAACTGGCTTTGCAGTTTGTTCCACATTTGCTGATGGTTCAGCAGGGTCTTTCTCTTTATTCTCTGATTTAGCAGGAGGCTGAGAGTTTTTCAGTTTGGGGTCAGCAGGACTGGCGTCAGTCCCAGCCTGTGGCTGCTCTGTTGAAGCCTGTGACATCTTAGGTATATATTTCTTTCCATGAAGCCGCTCTTGTGTTCGGACGGCAAGTTTGCCGATTTCCGCTACACCAATATCCAATCCAATAGTCTTTAGCAGATCATGGATCTTTTCAAACTCCTGCTTGTCAGGAGGTACAGGGGGTGTTTGGCTAGGTGGTTGGCTAGGTGGTTGGCTAGGTGGTGCTTTCTCAGAGTCCACGCTCTTCTCCTCGTCTCCATACAAGAATCTTTCTTCATCTTCAATTTCTGAGGCGCTTCTTTGATTCTGATCCTGAGTTTTGCTAGAAACATCTACTTTTGCCGGGGCAGGAGATAATTTGCACTCCGTCTCCTTTGCCTGCTCGTGTGGTAACAAAAAGCCGTCATCTGGTTTAGGATCTTCTTTCTTACATTCAGGAAAGGGTCTTGTGGGATTGAAAATAAGACCCTGAGATTCACAGGCGTTCTTGTTAAACATATGTAGAAAGTTTCCCATAGATGGGGAGTATTGGCTAATCTTATGGTCATTTGCTGAAGGTAATTTGCTCTCCGACTGATCATGTTGAGCTGTTTTACCCACGGGGTCTGCATTAGCATTAGTGCCAAATTGTTTAGTTGTGGTCAAGGTTCGGATCAATTGTGTTACTGGAGATGGGTTACTGCTGGGTACAGTTGGCAAGTTACATTTCATTCCAGCTAATGGAAGGCTGGAAATGTTGCTTGTCGTGAGTACTGGAGGGATAAGACCGGGCTTCTTGTCTCCTTGGGTCATTTGACTGGTCTTGGTTTGTGGCAAGTTAATCTTGTCGGAACCTTTTGTAACACTATTAGAGGCTACTTCACCGATTCTCGCTGAAGCTGGGGAAGACTTCAAATCTGTTAGATCCTTGTTACTTGAATTATCAGCCTGTTGTTGGAAAGAAAAAAATAAAGTTAAACCGTAAATACAAAGTGGTGATTTTCATTGTACACAGGTCCAAGCCACAAATACACCCATATGCTAACCGACAAGGTTGTGAGGGTTTTCTCGGCATGGAGAACAGACAACACATGTACAATAAAATGCCCATTTCTAAGAATTGTTTTACCCCTGAGATGTAATTTCCCAATGCCGTAAGACTTTTCACTTCGCTAACTTAATTTTATACAAAGAATGAATCCAACCAGAGGAATCGCCTTGTAATGATGAGATCCTATACATAGGATCAGGAATTCAATCTCAATTGTTACAGGAAATTGTGTACATATACGTAGCTTAAACAGACCATAAGCAGTGTAAGATGTGTGGGACTGAGTACATACCTGAGGGGATTGGCTGTGGCTTGTGGCCTCTGGTTCAGTACGTTTCTTTAATATTGACTTTTTAGGCATGGGCAGTGGCTCATCTATAGGTCTTCTATCCTGGAGGCCTGGAAAGGGATGGGAGTACCCAGAAAGGGTTCGAGCGTCACCAGAACCCTGGTAGATGCTGGAAATAATCTCATGGACAGATGTAGATCTGAAACAATATACAATCGGACTGAGACCTCGAACAACTTTATAGTAATAGCTACCAAAATCGCCAAGACACAATAACTGAATGCTATTTGTATATTCTATGCAATATTTGCTACATATGTATGACAATGTATCAACGTTATTTTCTAAAACCTGTAGCATATGAATTAGGGAAACAATCCATGTCCTGACTACACTTACAATGGAGGGGCACTTTACTCCAGTGCCAGGGGGTGGTCTTTTCACAATCCTTCCTGGTCTTTATTCTCTAACCCATTTATAAACTTATGATGAAATCTTTTTTTTCCTTTCTAATTTTCTGAAACCAATGGGGGATAAATACATGTCTAATGGAGTTATAGAAGGGAAGACAAAGAACCAAAAAAAAAAAAAAACTTTCCACCTCTTCCCTCAACTTAGAGATCAATTCCATTCACCTTTTTTTCCAGAATAATTTTTTAATGGATTTTCTATAACTATTTTTTTATTTTTAATAATACCCTCACACCACCCTAAACTGGCCTGACATGCTCCCAGCCCTAAGAGCCCCTGCCACTGAGCTCTTGGGGTCATTTATGAAATTGAGCAGCAGGTTTGACCCTAGTACTAGGGGTAAGGTCAATTAACATATAGTTATAAGACAAGACATTAAACCAAATAAGACCAAAGACAAGAGGACAATTCCAGTTTATCAAGCCCAATAAGGACTGTACAAAAGACAGATGTCTATATAAGGCCAGATTAACAGGAAACACTTCACCAACATCCTGAGAAGACTACATAGATTTGGATGCCACCACCCATGAGCGATTCTTTGCCCTGTTCAAGGAATGTCTGAATAACTGAGCCTGACAACTACAATCATGGCGACAAAGGATTATTCCTTAAAGAAACTGCTGACAACCAAAGCCATCAGGTGCACAAAGGGTATATTAAATGAACTCTTCCCCAGAAAACAGGAAAGCAAAACAGTGCGCAGTCTATAAAATTATATAATAGCGGCACACAAGGGAGGTCACAGAGAAATCCAAGAACAAGGGAAGAACATTTTTATAGACAGGATAGATGCACTTTGATATGGACAGGTTTAGTTTAGAAGGAAACCTAGTGACAGGACACAGCATCTGCAAGGGATGAAGAAGTAGGAAACTCATCTTCTGCCTCAAATGTTTGATCCTTCACAGCTTTAAAACTCCTCCTCCATGTCATCTCCAGAATCTCATGAGAGACGCCTGCTTGAGTACCAGCTTTCTTGCATATTTAAATTACTCTTTGTTAAGGTAAAATCCATCAAAGTCTATTCCAGCATATGATGTGGGATAAATGCTGTATCTGAGCAGAAGTCTGTAGCCCATTGGCAGAAAGGACCCCAGGAACCTAAAGTGTAAAGAACATTTGCTCGATATGGCCGGAATTTGTCACATTCTTTCAGACTAACCCTGGTCCCCAAACATGAGTATTGAGGGCTGTAAATTTGACATGCAAGCGATTGTTGGCAACGCTACACGAGGTCTTTTATCTAAAGCAGGACTGCACTAGACTTGCTGACTAATGCAGGATGTAGGGATCCTATATTTTAGCCTTGTGAAATGTCTGCACTGCTAAATAGGACAAAGCCTACATTGGAGCACTAACGTGAGACCATGACAGAAGATCCAGGTTAGAGTCTGAACAATGGCCAAGGTGAAGATACCCACAAGGATAGACCGAGACCTTGATGAATATTGCATTTGGAAATGCATTGCCCTAAAAGGTGAACTGAGTAAAAATTGATCCAAGGATGCAGACAGGATGGGAGACTCCAATATATGTACTCCAGTCGATCACATCATTTAACTCTTTCACTATCAAGGGATTGTGGAAATTTTGCACATCTGATGCTACAGACATGTTCAAGACAAGTCCAAGTCACCCTCACATCCATGCTGCTCTGCCAAAGGATGGGGTGTAAGGGCAAGCCAAAACCTCCAAAAATGTATTTGGAGAAACCATCTAAAAGCTCATTCACAGGACCTTTGTCTGCGGCTGCATTTGGAAAATAGAATGTGATTGTTTTAGGAAGTCCTGAAATAAGGGTATGGAAAACATGATTATGAAGAAGGTGGTGAAACCCTCAGAAACCTATGTTGGCTTTCATTTTCTAAACCGTTAGGTGACAGAATATTGCCGGTTGCTATGTGTTACAGAACCTTTAAGCACAGTTGCAAACACACCAGTTTCATAACATTTCCTGCACTATTAAAAGTCATTATGCCCCTATTAGGATTTCCACCTGAAATCTCTTGTTCAAAGCTGAAAACCAAACTACTCAACCAATTGAACAATATGCTGGTAATAACGGACCTTCCAAAACCGCCATGGAACCCAACTGAACGGAGGCTTTTTGGGCTTTCAGTAGATTTCAGGCAGAAGTATTCCAGTAATTTTAGTACCCAACATAATGATTGCAATTATGCAACATATTGTTTGGGCGAAGTTAACATTTAACAGTGTTCTCCTCCAATGAGGCATATAATAGAGCTCAATGACTGAGGGGGCAAACTCCAGCAGCTAACACGGGAGGAAAGCTGGTATTCAGACGTTTGCTTTCTTTTCTACATAGCAACAGACAAGTTTCTGTAGTAAGCACCAACATTTCCGAGGGGTGTGGGGTATTCTACCTGTCATCGCTGGGATTTGTCAGAGGGCGGAGGTCAGGGGAGCGGTGGTCACTGACTGCATTGGAGAGGTAACTGGATGAATAGCGAAGCTGTAGAGGAAGAAGTAAGTTAATAACCAATGGGAAGGAAACAATTCAGAAGCTGTAGTAACTGTAGGTGGCATGTGAAAGATGGGCCCAGGACTGGGTATGACAGGGTGGGCGGAGGCTGAGCAAGCTCCATAAGGGGGCAGGCCCATGTAACTGGGGGAGGGGGCAGGTGATGGGGTGGGCATGTAACTGCGGGAGCGGGCAGGTGATGGGGTGGGCATGTGACTGTGGGAGGGGGCAGGTGATGGGGTGGGTCTGTAACTGTGGGAGGGGGCAGGTGATGGGGTGGGTCTGTAACTGCGGGAGGGGGCAGGTGATGGGGTGGGCATGTAACTGTGGGAGGGGGCAGGTGATGGGGTGGGCATGTAACTGCGGGAGGGGGCAGGTGATGGGGTGGGCATGTAACTGCAGGAGGGGGCAGGTGATGGGGTGGGCATGTAACTGTGGGAGGGGGCAGGTGATGGGGTGGGTCTGTAACTGCGGGAGGGGGCAGGTGATGGGGTGGGTCTGTAACTGCGGGAGGGGGCAGGTGATGGGGTGGGCATATAACTGTGGGAGGGGGCAGGTGATGGGGTGGGTCTGTAACTGTAGGAGGGGGCAGTTACACAAATTTGAGGTGCAAATGACAGGGGGAAATAGTTGGGAGGGGCTCAGCAGTACCGCGGGGGGAGGGGCTCAGCAGTACCGCGGGGGGGGGGGCTCAGCAGTACCGCGGGGGCGGGGCACTCACCTGCTCACTGCTGCGGCCCTCATACGGGTGGGATTTCTCCGGGGAGTGGAGCCGGGCTGGATACCGGGGGGAAGGGGAGCGGGGAGACGAAGAGTGGCGGCGGAGCGGGGAATGTCGGCGGGAGCGAGGGGACGGGGAACGGCGTCGGGGGGACGGGGAACGGCGTCGGGCGGACGGGGAACGCCGACGGGAGCGAGGGGACGGGGAATGGCGGGGTCTGGAGCGGGAACGGCGGGGTCTGGAGCGGGACCTGCCGGGACGGGACCTGGACCTAGAGCGGGACCGGCCGGGACGGGACCTGGAGCGGGACCGGCCGGGACGGGACCTGGAGCGGGACCGGCGGCCTCTGGACTTGGAGCGGTGCTGGCCGCCGTGCCTGGAGCGGGACCGGCCGTGGGACCTGGAGCGGGAGCGCCTGGCCGGGGAGCGGCCGCGTCTGACTGGAGAGAGGTGCAGGGGAGGGGTGTCCGGGGACGGCCCGCGCCGCAGCGGAGTCCGGTACATGGCGAACACCGAGTAACAGGCCGAACGGACGAAGCGCTGAGCTCTAACGCGACACACGCAGCTGCGTCATGACGTATTGATAGCTAACGTCGGCTGCCGTCTTGCTACACCCACACGGGCGGCTTCACATGACTGTACACTGCCATCTTACTACACCCTATGACCGTTAGTCATCATTATCTGTGTGCGGTACCCTGCGCCATCTTACTACACCACAGTGAGCGATGGGACAGAGGAAGGGGCGGGACGACTGGTCTCCATGGTCTCCTCCTAATAGTGCAGGATGACCTCTCCTAATATAGAGTGAGACCCCTAATAATACAGGGTGACCTCTCCTAATATAGAGTGAGACCCTTCCTAATACAGGATACACCCTCCTAATATACAGTGAGACCCCTAATAATACAGGATGACCCCTCTTAAAATAATATTAGCTGTTATTTATATGGCGTTACAAGGGGCCCGCGGCGCTGTGCATGGACAAGGCATAATGGGCAGTACATAAATAGATTGCAATTATAAAACCAACTCAGCTGAGAACAGATGGACAACGCATAGAGCTATAAGTGATACCACAACACATAAAAAAGCCAAAGAGAGAAGTAAATAGGACGATGAGAACACCGGGACAAGAGGGTCCTGCTCTTACAATCTATAGGGAAGGTGCAGACTGACAGGAAGCATTGGGTGTCAGGGTGAGGGGAGTAATACTCGGGGGGAGAGATGAGCAGAGGAGGATAGAGGGAGAGGCCTACTATGGTGAGTGAAGTAGGATCAGGATGAGGGGGGGTCAGAGCAGGTTAGACAGGGGAAGGGTAGGCTGTCGGTGGATTTTCTAGGATCTGTTGAAGACTTCCAGTGTAGGGGAAAGACTGATAGAATGGGGGAAATCGTTCTAGACAGGGGGGGGGGGGGCAGCACGGGAGAAATCTTGAATGTGGGAGTGAGACATAGTAAGCAAATGGTAGGTGGGGCGGCAGTCCTTGGCAGATCATACAGGGCGAGAGGGAGTATGTATGGAGATGAGGTTGGAGACGTAAGGAGCAGTGAAGTTAGAGAGGGCTTTGTAGGTGAGGGAGATGAGTTTGAAGAGGGTTCTATAAATGAGGGGGAGCCAGTGAAGTGCCTGACAAAGAGGGGAGGCAGATGTAGACCAGCAAGAGAGGAAGATTATACGGGCAGCATTGAGTATGGACTGAAGAGGAGCAAGACGGTTGCGAGGGAGGTCAGAAAGGAGGAGGTTACACTAATCAAAGCGGGAGATAAGAGAATGGGTGAAAGTTTTGGTGGCATCAGGGGAGAGGAAGGGTCTGATACGGGCGATATTGCAGAGGTGGAAGCGGCAGGATTGGTGGTACAAAAGGACTGTCACGGTTTGGTACTCTGGACTCTTGGACCTGCCCAACTAGATGTAACTCCTAGCAGGGCGCGTAGTCTAACGGATGAATGGTCTTCACCAGGGGTCACCTCAAGGTTACTTGGGTTTAGCGGCATTTGCCAGCAGGTCGTGGCCCCTACCAGGAGTGTTTAGGCAAGGTCCCAGGGGAGTGGCTTGTAAACGATGTATGAGCACACTTGTGATGTTGAGATGTAAGTTCTAAGACCAAACAGCGGAGTGAAGACAGATGCAGGATGAACAATACAATCAGCGGTTTAATGATGACTAAAGGTTGAACAGGACAGTCTTAGTATATAAACACAAGGAGATCAATTGGCAGCGTGAAGCATTCCACAAGCAGCGAAACAAGAATGAATACAGCTTTAGTAATATAACGGCATATTCAATAGTAGTAATAGCAACAGTATGGTAATAATAAATGCAGCTTAGGTATTTGGAACCACAAGTATGGCAGTACGATAAGAGGTAACAGGCCAGCCAGCAAAGTAATCACGATGAGTGCAGCCAAGGTAAAATACCCCATAGTACAACTAGGTATATGGATAACAATGCAGCAGGAACGGTTCAGCTAACAGAAGTAGATGAGATGAAGCAGCTTGAATAATACGACCTGTAATGCCACCGAGTCACAGACAGATGCAGAGTAGATAAATCAGGCAACACGACAGTAGGAGTTGGAGCGATTTGAGCAGGGAAGCCTGGAGAGCTGTGACCCAGCAAAGACAGGTGTAGCTTGAGAAGTTCAGCCCGTGGAGCGGTAGCACAGCAGCGTCAGATGTAGCTTGAGGGGCTCAGCCCGTGTAGCAGTGACACAGCGGAGACAAGTGTAGCTGAAGCGGTCCAGCCCGTGGAACGGCAATACAGCAGAGACAGGTGCAGCTTGAGTAGTATAGCCAGTGGAACAGCAACACGGAGACAGGTGAAGCTTGAGCAGTATAGCCCGTGGAACAGCAACACAGCGGAGACAGCAACACAGCGGAGACAGGTGCAGCTTGAGCAGTATAGCCAGTGGAACAGCAACACAGCGGAGACAGGTGCAGCTTGAGCAGTATAGCCCGTGGAACAGCAACACAGCGTAGACAGCAACACAGCGGAGACAGGTGCAGCTTGAGCAGTATAGCCAGTGGAACAGCAACACAGCGGAGACAGGTGAAGCTTGAGCGGTATAGCCCGTGGAACAGCAACACAGTGGAGACACTGAAGATCCAGGTGAGGCACAAGGAATAGGCAGGATCCTTATCAGACAGGTAACTTGATCAACAAGCCCAGAGGAAAGGGAGGAAGTGCCTTTTCAAGTTTAGAGCCAGAACCATGAACCAATAGGAATCTCGCTACAGAGAAACAGGTACTAGGTCTGCACATGTGCAGATCCAACACTAGGAGCTGAAGTCTGTTTAATGAGGGACAGGTGAGTGTCTTAGTCTTCGGTTATGGAAGCCGAATGAGCGCCATGTGACAGTATCCCCCCCCCCCCCCTTTAAAGGTGGGCACCGCGAAGAATTCGGCTTTAATGAAAATCTCTTGTGAAAGTTCTTAAGAAGGACAGGAGCATGGACATCCGCAGCACGGATCCAGGAGCGCTCCTCGGGACTGAAACCCTTCCAGTCTACCAAATACTTCAATCCTCCTTTACAGACTCTTGAATCCAGTATCTGTTTAACCTCAAATTCTTGATCCAGATGGACTTTAGGTACAGTAGAGGAAGTACGGGTAGACAAAAAGCGGTTGATGACCGACCAGCGGTTTCAACAAAGATACATGAAAAGAATTAGAAATCCGAAGAGCAGCAGGTAACGATAATTTCACAGATGCTGGATTAATAACCGGAAATAGTATAAGGACCAATAAAGCGAGGAGCAAACTTCATACAAGGGGTTTTGAGACGGATATTCTTCGTGGAAAGCCATACTTTGTCACCTATCTTGAAAGCAGGTGCGGCCCGACGTTTCCTATCCGCCGCAAACTTGTAACGTTTAGAAGATTTCTTAAGACAGCTCCTCACATGGTTCCAGATAAACACGAATCTTCATTGGACGAGATTAACAGCAGGAACCTGGGTGGGCGGGAGGGAAGTAAACCTAGGAAAAGATGGATGGGTCCCATACACGATAGAGAAGGGTGATGCAGAAGTTGATTCATGGAGGGCATTGTTATGCACAAACTCAGCCCAAGGTAGCAGATCTACCCAATCCTCTTCATTGGCAGTAGAGAATATTCTGAGAAAAGTCTCTAAATCTTGATTTACACGTTCAGTCTGTCCATTAGACTGAGGATGATAGGATGATGAAAAATTTAACTGGATGCCAAGAACTTTACATAAGGCTCGCCAAAATTTAGACACAAACTGGACTCCACGATCCGAAACAATCTCCGCGGGGCAACCATGCAACCGGAATATTTCTTTAATAAAGTGCGTAGCAAGAACTGAAGAAGATGGAAGGCCAATGAGTGGAATGAAATGAGCCATTTTCGAAAACCGATCTACCACTACCCAGATGATGTTATATTTCTTACTAGGGGGTAGGTCGGTAATAAAGTCCATGCTAAGATGGGTCCATGGTTTGTCTGGGATAGGCAGCGGGATTAATTGTCCAGTAGGTGACTGACGGGTGACTTATGTTGAGTACAAGAAACGCATGAAGAAACAAAGTCCTTGACATCAAGATGGAGTTTTGGCCACCAATAATTTCGAGAAACCAATTCAGTGGTTTTGCGTACTCCAGTGTGGCCAGCAAAACAGGTAGAATGGAACCAGGACAGAAGTTTCCTTCGAAGATTGGTTGGCACAAAAGTCTTCACGGGTGGTGGTGTACTGCCAGAAGTCAGAGCAGATGTAAGTAGACACTTGGTATCTAGAATAGGATGAGGGTTTACCTCTTCAGTCTTGTCATCACAAGAAAAAGCTTGAGATAGGGCGTCAGCACGTTTATTCTTTTCTCCAGGTTTGAATGTAATTCGAATGTCAAAGCGAGAAAAGAAAAGGGACCACCTAGCTTGCCTAGGATTTAGGCATTGAGCAGATTGTAGGTACAAAAGGTTCTTATGGTCCGTGAAAATGGTAACAGGATATCTATCTCCCTCTAAAAGATAACGCCACTCCTCCAAGGTTATCTTAATGGCAAGTAACTCTTTATCGCCGATGGCGTAATTCTTTTCTGATGGTAGAAATTTCCTGGAGAAGAACGCACAAGAATGAAACTGACTAAGGTGAGATTTTTGAGATAGGACAGCTCCTACTCCAACACTTGAGGCATCAATTTCAAGAAAGAACGGTTGAGACGTATCGGGTTGTAGCAGAATTGGTGCCGAAGAAAATGCTTCTTTAAGAAACTTAAAAGCTTCTAGACATCTGGCGGCCAGGCTTTGGGGTTGGCACCCTTCCCAGTGAGGGACACAATGGGTGCCATAGTAGTAGAGTAACCTTTAATAAAGCGTCTATAATAATTGGAGAATCCTAAGAAACACTGTACAGGTTTCAATCCCAAGGGAAGAGGCCACTCAATTATCGCTCGTACTTTCTCTGGATCCATTTCTAGTCCTGTGCCAGAGACTATATAGCCAAGAAATGACATCTGAGATTGTTCAAACAAGCATTTTTCTAATTTGCAAAAGAGTTGATTCTTGCGAAGTCGCGAGAGAACCTCAGCCATATGGAGGCGATGTGACTGGATATCCTGGGAGAAAATAAAAATGTCATCTAGATATACAACGACACAGTCATATAGGAAGTCTCTAAAAATCCCGTTAACAAAGCTCTGGAATACCGCTGGGGCATTACATAAACCAAAGGGCATCACCAGGTATTCATAGTGGCTGTCACGGGTGTTAAAGGCTGTTTTCCATTCATCGACTGCTTTGATTCTAATGAGATTATAAGCTCCCCTGAGGTCTAGCTTTGTGAAGATCTTGGCCCCCCTTTATACGGTCGAACAGTTCAGTAATGAGAGGAATGGGGTATCGGTTCTTAATTGTGATGGCGTTAAGGCCTCTGTAGTCAATGCATGGCCGAAGAGACCCATCCTTTTTAACAAAAAAGAAACCGGCCCCAGCAGGAGAGGAAGAAGGTCTAATGAATCCATGTTGAAGATTCTCTTGAACATATTCGGACGTGGCTTGAGTCTCTGGCAGTGACAAAGGGTATACCCGACCTCGCTGAGGGATTTGGTCAGGTAGAAGATCAATAGGACAATGCCATGCTTGATGAGGAGAAAGGTGTTCAGAACTGGCTTTGTCAAAAACATCTTGAAATGACAGATATTGACTTGGAAGTAGATGAGATTTGAGTTCAGACGAGATGCTAGTAGAGGCCAGGGGCTGAACATGTGAAAGACACTTTTTGAAGCAGTTTGAACTCCAAGATAAGATTTGAGAAGTGGTCCAATCCATCTGTGGTGAATGTTGTTGGAGCCAAGGCAATCCCAGGATGACAGGACTAGTGGAGGATGGCAAAACATGGAAGGATATCATTTCCTTATGTAATGCTCCTATTTGCAGAAGAATAGGCTGGGTGCATTTCTTATTAAGACCATTGGAGATGCAGGATCCATCGATTGCAGAAATAGATACAGGATGCTCTAGGAAGGATGTAGCCAAGGAACCTTGAGACATGAGAAAAAGAAATAAAATTCCCAGCAGCTCCTGAATTCAATAAGGCAAAGGAATGTATAGGGCCTGAAGAACCATACAATATAATGGGAAACGAGCACACTGTAGGTAAGGTTGATTGAGGAGAGGATTTAATATTGCCTAACTTGACCTCCCCAGAACAAATTAGGCTTTGGCATTTCCCGATTTCTTGGGACACTTGTTAAGCATATGCCCTGGGTCGGCACAATATATGCACAAATAATTTTTAAATCTTCGGTTGCGCTTCTCCGGCGTCAAGCGTGACCGTCCTAATTGCATAGGTTCCTCAGGAGTTGGAGACCTGCCCAACTAGATGTAACTCCTAGCAGGGCGCGGAGTCTAACTGACTAATGGTCTTCACCAGGGGTCACCGGAAAGTGATTTGGGTTTAGCGGCGTTCGCCCGCAGGTCATGGCCCCTACCAGGAGTGTTTAGGCAAGGTCCCAGGGCAGTGGCTTGTAAACGATGTATGAGCACACTTGTGATGTTGAGATGTAAGTTCTAAGACCAAACAGCGGAGTGAAGACAGATGCAGGATGAACAATACAATCAGCGGTTTAATGATGACTAAAGGTTGAACAGGACAGTCTTAGTATATAAACACAAGGAGATCAATTGGCAGCGTGAAGCATTCCACAAGCAGCGAAACAAGAATGAATACAGCTTTAGTAATATAACGGCATATTCAATAGTAGTAATAGCAACAGTATGGTAATAATAAATGCAGCTTAGGTATTTGGAACCACAAGTATGGCAGTACGATAAGAGAGGTAACAGGCCAGCCAGCAAAGTAATCATGATGAGTGCAGCCAAGGTAAAATACCCCATAGTACAACTAGGTATATGGATAACAATGCAGCAGGGACGATTCAGCTAACAGAAGTATTTGAGATGAAGCAGCTTGAATAATACGACCTGTAATGCCACCGAGTCACAGACAGATGCAGAGTAGATGAGCCAGGCAACACGACAGTAGGAGTTGGAGCGATTTGAGCAGGGAAGCCTGGAGAGCTGTGACCCAGAAAAGACAGGTGTAGCTTGAGTAGTTCAGCCCGTGGAGCGGTAGCACAGCAACGTCAGATGTAGCTTGAGGGGCTCAGCCCGTGTAGCAGTGACACAGCGGAGACAAGTGTAGCTGAAGCGGTCCAGCCCGTGGAACGGCAATACAGCAGAGACAGGTGCAGCTTGAGTAGTATAGCCCGTGGAGCGGTAACAGCAGCGTCAGATGTAGCTTGAGCGGTCCAGCCCGTGGAGCGGTAACACAGCAGCGTCAGATGTAGCTTAAACGGCACAGCCCGTGGAGCGGTAACACAGCAGCGTCAGATGTAGCTTGAGCGGCACAGCCCGTGTAGCAGCGACACAGCGGAGACAAGTGTAGCTGAAGCGGTCCAGCCTGTGGAACAGCAACACAATGGAGACAGGTGCGGCTTGAGCAGTATAGCCCGTGAAACAGCTACACAGTGGACACAGGTGCAGCTTGAGCAGTATAGCCACGTGGAACAGCTACACACAGCAGAGGCACTGACGATCCAGGTGAGGCACAAGGAATAGGCAGGATCCTAATCAGACAGGTAACTTGATCAACAGGTCCAGAGGAAAGGGAGGAAGTGCCTTTTCAAGTTTAGAGCCAGAACCAGGAACCAATAGCTACAGAGAAACAGGTACTAGGTCTGCGCATGTGCAGATCCAACACTAGGAGCTGAAGTCTGTTTAATGAGGGACAGGTGAGTGTCTTAGTCTTCGGTAGGGGTGTGCACCGGCCACTTTTAGGGTTTTTGGGTTCTGATTAGCTTGAGGTTTTGGGTTCGGATTTGTTTTGCCAAAACACCCCACTCAAGGTTTTGGTTCTGATTTAGGGTTTTGGGTTCTGATTTATTTTTAAAAAAGCATAAAAAGTGCTAAAAACCATTTATTTATTTTTTTCACACCTACGCTATTATTAACCTCAATAACATTCAATAACAATCATTTCCACTAATTTCCAGTCTATTCTGAACACCTCACACCTCACAATATTGTTTTTAGGCCAAAAGGTTGCACCGAGGTAGCTGGATGTCTAAGCTAAGCGACACAAGTGGGCAGCACAAACACGTGGCCCATCTAGTAGTGGCACTGCAGTGGCAGACAGGATGGCAGTTTGAAAAACTAGGCCCCAAAGAGCACATAATGCCAAAAAAAGAGGTGCAAGATGGAATTGTCCTTGGGCCCTCCCACCCACCCTTATGTTGTTGAAATAGGACATGCACACTTTAACAAACCAATCATTTCAGCAACAGGGCCTACAAAACTGTGGCTGAAATGATTGGTTTGTTTGGGCCCCCACACAAAAAAAAGCTATTCATCTCTTCCTGTACAAACTAAACTGGCTCTACTTAGGCAAGATGTCATCCTCATCCTCTGATTCCTCGCCCCCTTCAGTGTGTACTTCCTCATCCTCACACATTATTAATTCGTCCCCGCTGGACTCCACAATCACAGGTCCCTCTGTAGTCTCTGGAGGCCAGTGCTGGTCTTGATTGAAGAATTGATAATTCATTTTTATGAACATCATCTTCTCAACATTTTGCGGAAGCAACCTCCTTCGCCGCTCACTGACCAGGTTCCCCGCTACACTAAAAACTCTTTCGGAGTACACACTGGAGGAGGGACAACTCAGGTACAGTTTGTACAGGGGCTTCCAAACTGCCTTTTTTTCCTGCCAGTAAGAATAAGGACTGTCTGACATGTCTACTTGGATGGTGTCAGCAAAGTAATCCTCCACCATTTTTTCAATGGTGACAGCATCCAATGCAGCGACAGTAGACATGTCTGCAATGGTTGGCAGGTCCTTCAGTCCGGACCAGATGTTCTCAGCATCCCCGCCAGAGGGTCGTTTATGAAATCTCAGCTGTTTCCTCGCAGACACATGTGTGGAAGAAAATGAAGGAGGAGCTGTTGGCATGTCACGGTCCTCTTCAGAGGACAATCTCCTGACCAGCAGGTCTTTGCACCGCTGTAGGCTTGTGTCCGCCGGAAACAGAGACACAACATAGCCTTTAAACCGAGGAGCCAACAAGGATGGCCAGAATGTATTCCTCTGACTATAAAAGAGTGACCATAGTTTAATATCGAAGTAATAATATTTCTGGACTGCAGGAACAGTGAACGTAGTTTAATCTCTGGTACTAATATTTCTGGACTGCAGGAACAGTGAACGTAGTTTAATCTCTGGTACTAATATTTCTGGACTGCAGGAACATTGAACGTAGTTTAATCTCTGGTACTAATATTTCTGGACTGCAGGAACAGTGGATGTAGTTTAATCTCTGGTACTAATATTTCTGGACTGCAGGAACAGTGAACGTATTTATATATTGCAGTACTAATATTTCTGGACTGCAGGAACAGTGAACGTAGTTAAATATTGCAGTACTAATATTTCTGGACTGCAGGAACAGTGAACGTATTTATATATTGCAGTACTAATATTTCTGGACTGCAGGAACAGTGAATGTAGTTAAATATTGCAGTACTAATATTTCTGAACTGCAGGAACAGTGAATGTATTTATATATTGCAGTAGAAATTTTTTTAGACTTTTTTTATAATTTTTTTTATATTTTTTTAAAATTATTTTTGTATAATTTTTTTATAATTTTTTTTAATTAGTTTTGTATAATTTTTTTAGATTTTTTTTAATTTTTTTTTATAATTTTTAAATAATTTTAAAATAACAATGGACTTAGCAGAACAGAGCACAGGACACAGCACCACTGGTCTCAGCAGGACAGAGCACTGGACAAAGCACCACTGGACTCAGCAGGACAGAGCACTGGACAAAGCACCACTGGACTCAGCAGGACAGAGCACAGGACAAAGCACCACTGGACTCAGCAGGACAGAGCACAGGACAAAGTAACCACTGGACTCAGCAGGACAGAGCACAGGACAAAGTAACCACTGGATTCAGCAGGACAGAGCACAGGACAAAGCACCACTGGACTCAGCAGGACAGAGCACTGGACAAAGCACCACTGGACTCAGCAGGACAGAGCACAGGACACAGCAGGACAGAGCACAGGACAAAGCACCACTGGACTCAGCAGGACAGAGCACAGGACAAAGTAACCACTGGATTCAGCAGGACAGAGTGACAGGACACAGCACCACTAAAAAATCCAACCTCCCTCTTCCCTGATCTGAGCCCGACTGAAGATGGCAGCGGCAAGCGGGCAATTTATACAATCCGAGTCTCGCGAGAATCCGACGTTGGGATTTGGAGTCTCCGCCTCGCTTTCACTGATTCTCCCCGCCGGAAATACCCGAACAGTGCTCGGATCGCCGTCGGATCTGCACTGTTCGGGTGGGCTCAGATTACGATAATCCGAGCCCACTCATCTCTAGTCTTCGGTTATGGAAGCCGAATGAGCGCCGTGTGACAAGGACACAGGATCGATGTTTGCACTTTTTTGAGTGAGGCAAAGATCCTCGCCTTGAACTAGAGAATTAGAAATGGCATTGGCCTTACAATTTTGGGATCTTGGCCGGTAGGTTACCTTGGTTAAACCTGGAAAAGAACAAGGCCCATCTAGCTTGTCTTGGATTGAGATAATGGGCTGACTTTAGATACAGAAGATTTTTATGATCTGTGGTGACAGAGATGGGATATTTGGCACCTTCCAATAAATGTCTCCATTCCTCCAAAATCAATTTAATGGCTAATAATTCCTGATCTCCTATACAGTAGTTTTTCTCTGCCGGCAGAAATGTGACAGAAAATTAGCCACAGGGATGAAGATATCAATCTATGAAACGTTGGGATAATACAACACCTGCTGCAGAGTCATCAACTTCCAGGATAAAAGGTTGGGACATATCAGGCTGACAAACAACTATCGCAGAAATGAAAAGTTGCTTGATGCAATGGAATGCTACTTAAGCTTCTTTAGACCAATTGGAGGGATCAGACCCCTTTGTGGTAATGAGTTTCCTGTAATAGTTTGCAAAGCCCAAAAACTGTTGAACCACTTTGAGAGTGGTTGGAAGGGGCCAATTTAGAATAGCCTTGAACTCCTGGTCCATCTGTAAATGAGTAACCTAAAATGGAGACGGGTGGTACTTCAAAGGTGCATTTCTCCAATTTGCTAAAGAGCCGGTTTGTACGGAGTTGTGAGAGAACCTTTTTGACAGGAGATATTATATATAGAAATATGTGTGATACAGTAAATTAGGTTTAAAGGACTGAAGTAGGTGTGTCACAAGAGTGAAAGTGTAAATGCGTATGGTAATATAACGAGCGTATCCAGAAATAGAATAAGAAGATAGCGTATGCAATTATGGCGTAAATACAGGTCCTTTTACATACATATTGCTGGAATAATAGCATGATAACATATTCATAGTGGGTGACATACAACACTGGGGTCATGAGTTCAATTCCCGACCATGACCTTATCTGTGTGGAATGTGTATGTTCTCCCCCTGTTTGCGTGAGTTTCCTCCGGGTGCTCCGTTTTCCTCCCACACTCCAAAAACATACTGATAGGTTAATTGGCTGCTAACAAATTGACCCTATTCTGTGTGTATCTCTGTCTGTGTGTCATGGAATTTAGACAATAAGCCACAATGGGGCAGGGACTGATGTGAGCGAGTTCTCTGTACAGCGCTGCGATTAGTGGCGCTATATAAATAAATGGTGATGATGATGATTATAGTGCCTGTCGCTAGTGTTAAACGCTGTCTACCTTTTGTCCCCTGCATGTATTCAAATAAAATTGTCAGCTCCTCTCAAATCTAATTTGTTGAAGATAGTGGCACTTCTGACACGATCGAACAGTTCCGTGATAATTTTTAAGTGTGATATTGTTCAAAACCTCTATAATCAATGCAGGAGTGGAGACCTCCACAATCGGATTTTTTGCTCCTAACCTGGCTTCTCCTTCACCGGTTAGGAGCGAGAGTTTCCTGGACGCTTGGGGCAGGAATCAAGTAAGTATCCCGGAGCTGCACACTAAAGGCATAAGTTCGCCAGTCGACATCTCTGAAGTTCCTCCTGGGTTAAGCAAGAGCAATTCACCTGCATGGGCTCATCGCTTGGTGGTGAGGGGTGTCGGGGTCGGAAGGTGGTGATGCGGCTTAACCCGTTCACCCCCTCCTTACTCCAGGGCACGTTCCCGAAAGAGTAAATCACCTTTAGTACACAGAGAAATTAATTTATCAAGTGTGGAAGGCAGATCAAGAGTGGATAATTTGTCCTTAATTTCATTGGACAAGCCACTCCAGAAAGTTGCAATCAAGGCCGCATCATTCCACTTCAACTTGGAACCCAGTATTTGGAACTGAAACAGGTATTGGCCCACGTGACGAAAACCATGATGAAGACAAGGAATATCTAAGGATGCCGAAGTAGTTCTGCCTGGCTCGTCGGAGACCCGATGGAAGGCTGTTATGAATCCATAACATAAGGAAAGCAGGGGATCTGCTCTTTCCCATAATGAGATGCCCAAGGTAATGCTTGTCCCGATAGGAGGGAGATAATGTATGCAACGTTTGCTTTCTCTGTGGGGAAATTGCTGGGTTGTAGCTCAAAATGGATCTCAAACTGATTCAGAAACCCTCTGCACAGTTATGGATCTCCATCCGTTGCTTGAACTTGAACAGGTGGAGCCTGTGCAGGATGAGTAGAGTTACCTGAACCACTAAGAGTAGTTTGAATGCTATTTAGGCGGGAGAACAACTCTTGAAGGAACTGCATGATTCCTGGCTGATGAGCCGATTTACCAGGTTTTGCATTGAGCCTGCCCCTTGGGACATTTCACCAGCGTGACCCGTTAGGCCAGTGCAAACTGTCACGTCCGAGTGTGGGTGGGTGGGTGGCTTGATTATGTTTCTTTGCATGAGAGGAAAAGAATAGGTGCAGGTGGTGGTTACTGAAAGTTCAAGAGAATACTAAATATGAATCTCAAAGGAGACTGGCAAGAAGTCAAGAGCAGCAAAACAAAGATCAGATTTAGCAGGAGAGACCAGACTGGAAGTGGAGTGCTGGACCGGGCTGAAACCGAAATGCTGGACTGGGCTGGAATCGGAATGCTGGACCATGCTGGATATAGTAACTGCTATATTCTGATTGGAGGCTGCGGTCAGCTGAGCTGAAGAAGCACTCTGACTGACTGAGAGGGAGAATGTGACCGAATCCAAGATGGCAGTGCCCATGCACTGGTTTTGGAGGGATCTCTGGAGAGGAGACAGACTGGGCAGCATCCTGAAGAGAGATCTGAGACCAGCAGAGTCTGTTGGATGTTGCCCTCACTGAGAGAGTCATTACCAAGGATGTGTACACTTTTCTTTTTATTAATCACCCTGTCACTCCAGTTTTTTATCATTTACCCAAAATTTACAAGTCACTTACACATCCATCAGGGCGTCCCATTATTTCAGGTATTGGTTCCCTCACTTCTAATTTATCTTTTTATGTTGATCATTTTTTACAGAGGTGTGTCAAATCTTTAAAATCTTACATCAGAGACACGATGCATGTACTTGAATTAATTACATGGCAGTCCAATTATGGGTTTTTGACCCTTGATGTACAATCATTGTACACAAATATTCCTCACGATACAGGTTTATCAGTAATACAAAAGGTTTTGAAGCAAGATCCATCTATTGCATTGAGTCAACAACGATTTCTTCATGATGCTATAAATTTTATCCTCACGCACAATTATTTTTTGTTTGAGTCCACTTTTTATCTCCAAGTTATGGGGACGGCCATGGGGACCAGGTTCGCGCCGAACAATGCTAACCTCTACATGGGGGAGTTGAAAAATGACCTCGTGTGGGGCGGACCATTCGGCGCGAACCTGGTTCTCTATGGCCGTTACATTGATGATTTGTTTATTATTTAGGATGGTAATCAAGTTTCTGCTCAAGATTTTGTATCTTATTTAAACACTAATATTTATGGGCTTAATTTCACACACCAATTTGATTATCACTCTATTACCTTCCTTGATATCACTCAGTGAGGGGCAACCATATAAATTCAACGAATGATAACAAACCGGTTGATTCGAGTTCTTATTTACATTACACCAGTAGTCATTATAAACCCTGGCTAACAAGTACTCCAAAGGGCCAAATGAGTAGACTCAGAAGAAATTGTTCTAATCTTGAAGACTTCAATATACAAGCTGATATCATGTCCCAAAATTTTCTAAGTAAAAGCTACCCTAAAAATCTTATCGAGGAAGCCAAACGGTGTGCACTCCAACAAGATAGGGGTAACTTATTAGTTCCAAAGGTAAAAAATGTTGACAATAAATGTGATGGGAAATGTTTACCAGCCTTTATCTCAAAGTTTAACAACCAATCGTATGAAATTAAAAAAGTGGTATGTAGAAACTACAAAATGTTATGCCATGATCCGGTTTTAGGAAATCTGTTGGACACAAAACCATCAATAATCTTTAAGAAAAATAACAGTCTCAAAGGTCTGCTGGCCCAGAGTGTTTTAAAACTTGTTGATAATTGCACTCCTGTTATGAGTAGCGATATGTGGTTACCTCCTAAGTTAATAGGCTGCTATAAATGCAATAAGAAGATTTGTCTCACCTGTAAATTTTTAGATAATGGAAGAAAAACTGTAACGTCGAATAGTAATGGGTCAGAATTTGAGATTCAACAGTTCATTAACTGTGATACTCCATATGTTATTTATTTGTTGACTTGTCCCTGTGGTCTTCAATACGTGGGCAGGACCACACGGCCCTTGAAGGTGAGGCTCCGCGAACATAGATTAAATATTTTGCGTGGTTTTCTTACCCATAGTGTTTCTAGACATTTTCATTATAGACATAACGGCTCTCCAGAGGGTTTATCCATTATAGGTGTGGAGAAAATCAAACACACGCTTAGAGGGGAGATCAATATAAGAAATTGTGTATTGGGGGAGACTTAATGGATCTTCAAATTGCAAACTTTGTCACCCGATGGTTTAAATGACAAAATAGAATTTAATGATTAGTAAGATCTAGATTAAGATCATTTTGGTATTTTCGGATAGGGACCTGAGATGGTTGATATTTTGAGCTATTTCTGGTACCCTTCAATAGTTGTCGCCTCTGCCATGTTATTTATTCTGTTATTTATACTTATGAGGTGGTTCTCTATTTATAACTTGTATAATGGATATCATATAGAAATTGGAGTCTATGAATGTATATTTACTTATCAGGTTCATTACCATCTTTAAATCTTATGGTATCCGTTTGAATGCATATCTGCGTTCTAGGATAAATACCCATATGTGTATAAATGTAGATTTATCCCCTTCATCATCATCATCATTTATTTATATAGCGCCACTAATTCTGCAGCGCTGTACAGAGAACTCATTCACATCAGTCCCTGCCCCATTGGAGCTTACAGTCTAAATTCCCTAACACACACACACACACACACAGACTAGAGTCAATGTGATAGCAGCCAATTAACCTACCAGTATGTTTTTGGAGTGTGGGAGGAAACCAGAGCACCCGGAAGAAACCCACGCAAACACAGGGAGAACATACAAACTCCACACAGATAAGGCCATGATCGGGAATTGAACCCATGACTCCAGCGCTGTGAGGCAGAAGTGCTAACCACTAGGCCACCGTGCTGTCCCCTTATATCCTTATATATGGTATTTAGACTTATCAATATATATATATATATATATATATATATATTAGTTTTTGTGTTTTTTAAGAAAGAAGTTAGATCCATAATGATAATGAAATATATGGTTTATTGTATGAAGATTATAACTGGCATATTGAAATATTTTTTATTTTATTTATTGTTTGAATTTGGTGTACATTTTTAACATCTGTATATTTTATGCTTAATGGTTATTTATTTTATTTTATTTTCATTTTTTTTATATTTGATTTATTTTTTTTCTATAAATTTCAGCCAAGATCTTAAGGAGTTAACAATTGAGATTCATTACACTTGAATGTTTCGCATGTAATAATCAGCACTCCACCAATCAAATTAAGGTGCCCTTACTTAAATAGTTTGGCAATGTAGAGAGGACTCTTATGCTTTGAAAAAGTCTGGTGAACCAGACGAAACGCGTCAGCGAGTCCCACTTCTGGATGTCCTGAACCCACTGACCCTATAATCCATAACCTGCATATGCTCCTCATAGGAACCTTATTTCTAGGAACCATTCTTCAATCATTGTCCCTGTGTGGACTGAATACGGGTGCACACCCAGAAGACACGTGACCGCCTAGTATCGGGACTAACTGCCTGTGATTTCTATGGAGTGTCTGTGAGTCCCCAATTATCATCGCTACATGCAGATTTTGTCCAGCGAAGTGTCCGGAGATCCATTAGACTGATTCAGTGTATAATACAGGTACCTTTTTTACATATTATACGATTCCAGACCTTTGTGAGAAAATTTCTCCTTTATTTTCAACTGGAGAGGAGACAGACTGGGCAGCATCCTGCAGAGAGATCTGAGACCAGCAGAGTCTGTGAACCGCAGGGACAGCCGAGAAAGACAGCGGAGGGGTAAGTAACCAGACCTAAGACTCCGACTCTTTTATTGTGTTACTCCTCAGTATCAGTCTTTGTTTTAGCCTCCATATAGCACTGTTGTATTTTATGTGTATACAATGTATTTGACAATGGCATTCGCTATACATCCGTGGAGATAGCGTCATTTACTATCTGCACACAGCACATTTAAGGGGGTATTCAATTGTTCGTTCGGACCGCCGAAAAACTCGCGCTCTAAAACTATTACCGTTTATACGGTAATTACTCGCTGAATTTCAGCTCGCAGCTCAGTGAAATGCAGCGAGTAAATTACCGTACGAACGGTTTTTACGCGCAATATTACCGTATTAACGGTAATAGTTTTAGAGTGCGAGTTTTTCGGCGGTCCGGACGAACAATTGAATACCCCCCTTAGGGTTCATGTACAGTTGGACACATTTGTGTCACGAACGTCAGCAGGAAATGATTCACAAGAATAAACCCATTTACGCGCATCAGTTCAGTCGGATACATCTCACAATGCATCCAGCTCTACGACACTACCATATGCGCCAGGGTCACATTACCCTATTTCTACATAAAATAATAATGTCATGAAATGTCATATACACAACAGAGAATATAGTTTGACAATGTTTTAATAAATGTAAAAGTCATATTTACCATATATAATATATCTAAGTAGAAACATCTGTTATTTTCCCTTTACAAATCCAAAGGGAATCATCTTTCCTTCCTCAGACCAAATGCAAATATCAATTAAGTAACACAAATAGACAACTTCATACAACACAGCAGCCACATGAATTACGTACTATCAGTGGGAGGGGTCAATACGCAAACAGCCAATCAGAAACAACTAGCTAGTGTTCATCATAATCATCATGATTATCATTGCGTCCAGGTTAACCTGAGTCGCATTTAAGTGAACACACCCTTACTGTCCTTGGCCTACGTTCACCCTTCCTTCCCTCCCCCGTCCCACATCTCCAAGGTAAGGTGTGAACAGTTTAAGATGCGTTAATATCTGCGTACGGAGGTATACATACACATTCATGGTGCTCATTTTACACATATAAAACATATATATGTCAATCCTTACATCAGCCTCTTAGTGCCCTAATTTTTTTGCGGGACAGTGTTATGGTTCTGTTCAAAACCCATTCCTTGATTACAGCCATGGAGCCAGACACATGATATAAATGTTTAAACTGTTTATTGCAGTAAAGGTTTAGTCCAGGGAAGGCAAATAAACAGTAAATAGTTCAAGTTGAATGAAACAATAGATTTCCAGATCTTGGCAGACAACAGTAAATGATAAAGAAATGCAGTCAATAACTTAACTGAAACCAGGAACAGAGATACATGCAGGTAATTCAGGAACAGAGCCACATGAGCAGACCAGGAACATCAATGACCAGCAAAGGATTCAGGAATAAGCAGGCATATATAGGCCACAGACAGGTGAGGATAATTAATCAGCAGTGCTAGTTAACCCCTGATAGAGGAATGGCCGGACAGCAGCTCCTCTGGAGAATCACAGATATGTGCACACAGGGTAACAGGACAAATAATAACACAGGGTAAAATGCACACAAAGAAACAGGGCAGATCATAACATAGCCCCCACTTTAAGGAGCGGATTCCAGACGCTCCATACATGCTCCTTTCAGGTTTTTCTCCTCTTTTTCTTTTTATAAGATCTCTCTGGAGACACAATTGGGCTCTTCTCTAATGGAGTACAGAGAAGACCCAATTCTTCAGAAGCAGAAGAATTGGCAAGTTCGTCCACTAACACTCTAGTATCCTCCAAAAATTCGCTTTCAGAGTCTGAGTCCCAGCCTAGAGTCGGAACAGGACTGTTAATTTTATGAGAAGATGGTGAAATGCCCATGAAGCCGGTAACCAAGGTTTGTTGTTTGTGATTGTTCTTTTTATTTTCTGAAGATATAGGCTGACCAATAGAAGCAACTGACATTGATGACTTGTGAATAAGCAGAGGAGCTGAAACACCGGCCGGAATGGAAATGGAAGGACTATGACCAGGAACATCAACTGTTGATGGAGAGTACTTCTTGCAAACAACATTAACAAAGTCCATGGTATTATGGATAATGGGGTTATCGGAATTTAAAAGGTAGAAGGCCCAGGTCTGTGGCTCCCCTCTAAAACTCATGATAATAGAACCCACTTGGTTAAATTAGTTGGTAAAGTAATCTGGAGAGTCTTGAAACAGTTTCATTGAAAGCTGAAGAACCAAAATAAACTGTTTGATATCTCCATCAAAGAAGACTGAAGGAGGATCTGATGACTTGGAAGAGGCATCTGGGCATTCTGGCTCACTAGGAAACTCTGGGGAGTCCTCAACTTGAGCAGCGGTCTCTGGAGAATCCCTCACTGGGACGGCAGAGCAGGAGTCCCCGACTGGGACGGCAGAGCAGGAGTCCCCCACTGGGACGGCAGAGCAGGAGTCCCCCACTGGGACGGCAAGCTGGGCACATTGGATGGATTGCCCAAACTGAGCACACCACTCGGACTGGACAGCACTATGGGGAGCCGCAGAGCAGACAGCACTGTGAAGAGCCACAGAGCAGTCAGCACTGTGAGAAGCCGCAGAGCAGACAGCACTGTGAGGAGCCGCAGAGCAGACAGCACTGTGAGGAGCCGCAGAGCAGACAGCACTGTGAGGAGCCGCAGACCAGACAGCACTGTGAGGAGCCGCAGACCAGACAGCACTGTGAGGAGCCGCAGAGCAGACAGCACCAAGTGGTAACTCGGGCTGAACCGCAAAGAGTGGCAACTCGGGCTGAACCGCATGGACTGGCAACTCGGGCTGAACCGCATGGGACTGGGCCCTCTCTGGAGCAGACTGGAGGGACCGGGCCCTCTCTGGAGCAGACTGGAGGGACAGGGCCCTCTCTGGAGCAGACTGGAGGGACAGGGCCCTCTCTGGAGCAGACTGGAGGGACAGGGCCCTCTCTGGAGCAGACTGGAGGGACAGGGCCCTCTCTGAAGCAGACTGGAGGGACAGGGCCCCCTCTGGAGCAGACTGGAAGGGCAGCGCCCCCTCTGGAGCAGACTGGAAGGGCAGCGCCCCCTCTGGAGCAGACTGGAAGGGCAGCGCCCCCTCTGGAGCAGACTGGAAGGGCAGCGCCCCCTCTGGAGCAGACTGGAAGGGCAGTGTCCCCTCTGGAGCTGACTGGAAGGGCAGCGCCCTCTCTGGAGCAGACTGGAAGGGCAGCCCCCTCTCTGGAGCTGAAGACTCGGCAGTAAAGGCAGCGGCTGAAGACCCGGGAGTAGAGGCAGCGGCTGAAGACCCGGGAGTAGAGGCAGCGGACTCAGGACCGGACACAGCGGACTCAGGACCGGACACAGCGGACTCAGGACCGGACACAGCGGACTCAGGACTGAAGGCAGAGGTTGGCACCTCGGAACAGGAGGCAATGGCCGGAGACTCAGTGCTGGTGGTAGCTGGAAGTGGCATCACAGGACAGGCAGGAGCTGGAACTGGCACCGCAGGACAGGCGGCAACTGGAACTGGCACCGCAGGACAGGCGGCAACTGGAACTGGCACCGCAGGACAGGCGGCAACTGGCAGATTAGGCTGAAGTAAAGCAACAGGAGGTGATGTGCAGAACAAGACAGGGTCTGGAGAGGAGCACACTGAAGGCTGCTCCATAGGATGTTGTGGTCTGCGGAGTGGACAACTTTGTAAGAAATGTTCGCCACTGGCGCAGTAGAGGCATAGTTTACCAATCCTTCTGCGCCATTGTTCCTCCTCAGTGAGAGGGGGACGCAGGTAGCTTGGTCGTTTAGAATCTCTAATGGTAGGGACCGCTGGCAATACCATAGATGCAGCACCAATGTCAGAAAAAGTTCTGGGAGGATTCTCTGCAGTCTGAATGCTTTCATTAGAGGAGTTTGTTGCTTTAAAATCAGAATTAGTGTTGAAATTACTTATCACAGCAGCAGGAAGAGTTTTAAGCAGTTCTTGGAGTAAAGTGGATAGTTGTATGATTTGGTAACGGAGCTGAACAATGTCCATTTGCAGCATTTGTAATTGTGGATTTACAGACATGTCTAATAGCCAAACACAGAGTTCAATGCAACAACTCTAGGAATTCCAGGACTAAGGCAGAGGGCGTGCAATCAACAGGCCCAGATTGTATGGCAGTTCATCATGTTATGAATCCCAGTGCATTCACAAAGTGCAACGGAAGTGTAAGGCAAAGTGTCTTTATTCAGGTAAATATATTAACAAAGATAACTCAAATCCACGGATAACAGGTTCAAAAAGAGACTGTATAGTAAAATGGCAGGAACAAGTATAATAAGTTTACCCCAGTCCAGAAGGCACAAGGCTGTCCAGGAAAGCAGACAGAGTCCAGGGATCAAATAGAGACCAGACAAACAAATCCAAATAGCCAGGTAGAGATCAAGCAAATAGGCGAGGTCCAGAAGTCTGTCCAAAAGGTCAGGGCAACAGGCAAAACAGCGTGGTCCAAGGTACAGGCAAATGATTCAGGGTCTCAGGCAAGTAGGCAAGGTCCAAGGTACAGGCAGGGGTCATACACAGAAGTTCAGTCCAGCAGGTATATACCAAATAGCACAGGAGCAGGTTAGCAGCAGCCAGGAACAAATTGATGAACTGCTCAGAGCACAGCTAGAGGCAGGTACTTAAAGCAGTGCAACAGGTGCAGTTCTAATTAGCATCAGACAAGGAGATTAACTCCTTCAGGCATATTGCAGAGTTCAGGAGCAGGACAGCAGCAGCACCTCTGATGGATTATGGGTACTGCTGCCAGATACAAAACAAAGGCAGTCATAACACATACTACAACAATTCACACAAATCATATGTTCCTTTCTTGATCCTAAGGGAGGTTACTGGAGACAGACAACAAAGGAAAGGGTAGATACAGTTGTGACAGGTTAATCACCAATACTTGCCTTATCGGATATTAGGGAGCCCTTATATAGGATCATAGGTCTATTTACTTTTTGAACTATATTATATTATATGGATATCCAATTTCTTACTCTTTCTTCTTATTTCATCTGAGGAACATCAATATCATCATACAATGGATCATATTCTACTGTCATCTGAGCCTGAAATTGACCATCATCATTTCTTTCCTCTAACGCACGCATTCCTACATATTCCCCTTCATATGTTCAACTGGCTCCTCCTTCGTCTTCAACATTTTCCTTATCCCTAAACAGTACAAAGGAAAACACTTAAAACCAATATAGACCACTCTGATAAACACCAATCCCATCACTACATACTGTAAAATTCCACTCACCATTGCAGAAAATCCTCTGCCAACCAAAGGATCCCATCCTTCTCCTCAAACTGCTCTGTAATTCCTGAACCTTAGACAAATGATCATGTACCTCTGCCTCATTGTCTTTTATGTAAGTACAACATGGTATTGTTACCTCTACTAATGATGGGTCTGCTTTTTCTCTACATGTCTTGTACTCTTGCTGAACATTTTCAGCCGCGAACGCAGCACAAATCCAATCCATTTAATCTATATCCTTTTCCATAAGAAAATGTGCTACTAAAGGTATTCCTGATGTAGAGCTTACAGGCAAATGTGTACATACCCAACAATCACTCGCATTCAACCTTAAAGCTATCTTGCTATGCATATCCAATACAGAATTTGACATTTCTACCTCTCCAGTTTCCATATGCACAGGGGCGCACGCAGGGGGGGTTTCTGGGTCTACAGAAACCCCCCCCCCCCTCCGCTAAAGAAGTGCCCCTACATAGCAGCAGCTCTCTCATTTTTTGGGGGGTTTTTTATTGGGTGGGGGGGGACCCCACCTTAAAAATCCTGCGTGCGCCCCTGATGCATTTCCCTTTTCTTTACCTCATGACCTTTGGCCTCCTTACACCATTTGATAAACCTTTCCTCTGGGGCTGGTACACAATATTTAAAAACGCACATCTCAATAAGGGATAAGTCATGACATATCTCTTCACGCTCTCTAAACCTTCCCATAAATGACTCCTTTGGAACCCCTTCCCCTGCCCCTGTGTTTGAATTTTGTGTCTGTCTGTTATGCGCTACTATGACAGTGACATCAATTGTAATAAATAATATTACTGCAACTATAGCCCATACACATACAATTATACAGTTTCTTCTCTGGGATTTCTTGCCCAGCCATGTTGTTAGATGGATGTTAGAGTGATGTATTTTATTAGTTCTTGTCTTTGCAAAGCTCGTCCTTAGGCCGTTTTCGACCAATTAATCAGAGTCTCTGCTGTTGGGGAGTGCTACGATTTTATTATGATCGCAGTAAAATATATCAGTATCACTCACTTGTAGGTAGGTTCACTTGCTGCTCCCTCGTTGTAAAGGATGAGTGTGTCTTCCAACAGATATTCTGCAGCCACTGTACTTTTAGAAGAATTTACCTTCTTACAATGAGAGGCGTGAATCCATGCAGATTTCTCCTTCACCTTTACTGCCGTAGGCTTGGTCAACAGGATCAAATAAGGTCCTTCCCACCAGTCAGTCAACGAGCCAGATCTCAGGAAGCTTCTGATCATTACTCCTCTCCTGGTCGAAGATCATGACAAGCCTTGTCCGTTGGTATCGGCTGTGTGCTTATCACAGATGTTTGAATTTCCTGTCGAAGTCAGCAAATTGGATAAAGTCCTTTCAATTAAAGTCTAGCAAACTTGGTTGTCTTTGTCTGAAAAGATGCGTACGGTACGCATCTACGTACAAGGGCACGCTACGGCGTGAAAGGGCGTACGCATCCACTATACGTGGCAGCAACAGTAATTGGTCTTTTACCATACATTCGCACAAACACGCATACTTATAAAATAGTACACATTAATGGTAGTTGCAACACATAGTCAGTTATGTTGAAATATAGTAGTATTTATATGTTATATCAGAGTTACATGCATATTAGTGAAATACACGGAACAGGTTGAAGGAATTGCATCATGAGTGGTATCATAATGAACCTGTTTGGTTCACTCTGCGAGGGAATCGCAGAGTGCATACACAAGTTATGAATAATAGGGAATTATGAACTACTTAAGACTAAGGAATCTTGGCGGGAAGAGCCGAGCATACCCCCTGGAGAGGTGACCCCCTCCTTTGGATTCCTTAGGATGAACTAGCCAATGATTGACAACCCCTTGGA